>NW_021634776.1:0-22495 GCF_004799145.2 Neltuma alba | reverse complement strand
TTCTTTGTAAGGCGTGTGGAAATGACAAATGAGGATGTGTCCATGGGATAAAAAAATAATATAAAATATTTTATTTCACTTATAAATGATAAGTTACTACGTCTATCTGATTCTTAACATAAGAACTAGTTTAACATTCAATTTAGTTCTAAATATAAAACACCAATTTAATATGTCTCTTATATTTATCTATGTTTTTAGTATAGTTTTCGTAATAATTGTACATATTTAAAAATTTTATCACATGATAGTTTTTGCTAATAAAAGTATTTTAGAAAGACAACACCTATTTATTACAAATAACTAACTTGATTAGTTTTCTTAATCTATTCAAATTAACTAATCAGTTCTTAGATTAAATATTGAGGGAAAATAGTATAATTGGTATTATTTAAAATGATTGCTCATCCTTTTCCGGCCGAAATAAAATTGTTCATCTTTTTTTATAGTCACACTAGCTTGATCTTTGAGAACATTTTTAGGTCGTACATATTTTAAGAAGCACTAATGATAAATTTAAAACCACCACAAATGGACTAACCTTCACGATTGATTATCATTTAACTTTTCAGGGCCCCTTTTTTAAAAAATATGTTACTATATTAAGGTCAACCTAACATTTTCCCCCCCAAAATCTTTTATATTTTAGCCTATCTAAACTAATTAACCAAAGATCTTACTGGCCCAACAAAAGAAAGCTAACTGGACAAACCCGTTCCTTCGGCATTTCGAACGCCGATGCGCCGATGCACCAGTCTCTTAAAATTAAATTATATACACTACTCGCCTTAAAAAATACCATATGGTACAGAGTCCATGAATAGAAAATTGTAATTTTTTTGTCCTTATTTGATTTACATGGATCATACTCCAATCATTTAAAACGTATGAGACAGTACATAATTTGGAAGATTACCAATTTGAAACATGAAAATTTGAAGGAAAAAAAAATCCAAATATCATCCCCCTAATTAGTCAAATCTAAGAAAGAAAAATTCTAGGATTACATTAAGAAAAAAAATACCAGTTTCTTTTTTTCAATTTATGGAAGGAATCCAACATTATCTCTGGGCCGTTGGTGGTGGCTAGTCGAGCTATTAGCATAATCATTATTAGCTGTAGTGGCATTATCATCATGTCTGGACTTGAGCTCTGGTTCACTACCGCTAGTTCCGGTAGCTTCACCGCCGCGAACCGCCGGGTAAAGGCCGCACCTACGGCACCTCGGAGGCAGAACAAGAATCTGCCGACACGAGGGGCACGAAGAGTGGGACCCAAGCCAGGTGTCTATGCACGCCGCGTGGAAGCCGTGGCCACACTGCGGAAGAACTCGGATCTCGTCAGCTCCGACGAATTCGGCCAAGCAAATCGCGCACTCCGACGCGGCCAACCACTTCTCAGAATTGCTGTCAATGTAAGTGAATTTCGGCATGGATTGGAGCACCTTCTTCTTGAGACCTTTGTTGGCCAGAGACTGTCCCGGAGCTCCACCGCCGGCTCCGGATCCACCGCGACGGAACCAGGTGCATCGGCAGACAGCTATGAGGGCCACGGTGCATATGAGAGCGCAGAGCAGAGACGCGAGGATGACCACGAAGTCTGATTCCAAAGCGACGGCCTCCGGAGGCGGCGCTGCTGCGGTGATGGTGGCAGCGGCGGCGACGGAGGTGGAGTTCTCAGTGGATTTGAGAATACGAGTCATGGGAAGGGCGTGAAAGGGTAAAGTGGCAATTGCGAGGTGTGCTGTAAGAAGGACACAAGGGAGAGAGAAGTGGGTATTTATAATTGGGGATAAGAGACGATAGTGGCATAGAGGATGATTACCTCTCGTCCTCAAGTAAACAAAATGCTTGACTTATAAACCCCACAGCCACTCAACGGCCAACGTCTGGTTTCAGTGCAACTACACTGCTAATTCCTCTTCCCACTTTTGACTTGTCTGCCTTCTTAATACTTATTCGGCGCACATCGTTACTTTTTTTTTTAATATTACCTTCTCTTTTAATTATAAAAACTAATTGACTAATTTTAAAAAATTAAAAAAATAAATTAAATTAGTTATTTATAATAAATACGTGTTTTTTTTCAAAAAATATCCTTGTTAATCAAGGGTGTTGATAAGAACTATCATTATTAGAAGGACAATTTGGGAAAAAAATGCATAAATATTAGAAACAAAGTGGATTGAGGTTTTATATTTATGACCAAAATAAAAGTCAAATGAGATCTTATATTAAGGACCGGAAGTAGTATTATTTATAAGTTTTAAATTTTTAAAACAATATAATTTGTTTTATAAATTTTTATTTGAATTTGACTTAATATTTAGTTTTTTTATTTTTTTAATTATTTCTTTCTTGACGCATTTTCTTACAAATTTTTTTAATCTTTTTTCTTATTTATTATAAAGGCATATTTAAAAATAAAAATTTACTTCTAATATATTTACTATTATTTTAAACTAATTTTAACTAATTATTTGCTATCTATGAATTAGTTATTTTAAAATTATAATAAGGATAGGAAGAAGTATAAATTAATTTGTGGAAAAATTTTGTTCTTAAATATAAATTATTTATTTAATTTTGTGGGAAAGAGAAAAAGGGAAAGAAATGCGAGAATGATTTATAAATATAGGGAGAGAAAAAACTTTAGCGTGAATAAATTTAAAATTTTTTATCAGTTCAACATATCACTTACTACTTAGTATGTGAACATACTTTTTACAAGACACTTTGAAAAAGCCATAAATAATTCTTATGAACTTATCGAGATATTAATCAAGTTTTTCTTAAATATTACTCTTATTTTTATTAAGTATGGGAGAGAATATAATGCAAATATAAAATTTTTTTATTTGAATCTTAGTAAAATTAGAAAATTCATTATATTTTCAAACAAAGTTAATAGTTTAGTCACCCCTCCTCCGATTCAATGAAACTTTACAATAGTTTTTTTTTTTTTGGGGGGGCCAGAGGTTTATATTAGGGATCACGGGAAGTGAGTTAGCTAATGATTTTTAAAACTGTCCAATCTTTTTATATTCGTCCTTATTTACTAGTTGTCTCATTTAGAATATAGTATTAATTACACCCTAATTTTGAACATCTTTTAAAAAGTGTTCTTAATTATATCTTAAAAGAACGAAAATACCTTATATTTTTCTAACACGATACTTAGCAAAAAAATGCCGCATAATTTAAAAAAGAGAGAGTGTTGCCCCTAAGACTCAAAGGCGTATTTTTATAATTAAATTATTTTTGGCAGGAAATGGTGTTATTTTGAAGGAACGAAAGGTCAAAATACACTGGCCTCTAATTAGCAGAGGTTGAAGTGGATAAAAATTTTCCGACGTGGTGTGGATATTTGATTTTGGTTTTTAGTTACCACATTTAATCAATTAATACATCAATCAATTGTAAAGCAGTACTCTGATTTCAGATCACATGTTTTGGCCTGTTAATGGGCAAAATGACAAAACTAAAATAAAGGCAATCTATAAAAACTATATTCACCCTATAATTTATTATTCTTTTGGCTGTTTTTTAAAAAAATACATATATTAAATAAAAATAAAATTATTAAGTAATTAAATTGTAAGATAGAGTTAGTGAAGTTTATTAAGGTTCTCTCAATTCTGATAAAATGAGTTAAAAATGTCTTGTAAATAGGATGAGCCAAGTATTTAAAACTAAAATAAGCTGACACTGATTTTAATATTTAATTTCTGAGATGCGTGTCTGTCTATAACCAAAAATGGAAAAAAATAAAAAATTCCAAGGATATGCATACAAGTGGAAAACTTTCCTAGATTACTGAATGATATATAACTGATAATACTAGCCATGCGATTGATGTTTGGATTCTGCAGTTTCTGGCATATGTTGGTCATCTTCATGCTCCACTCTCACACTAAAACTGGTTTTGAATGATATAGGCGAAGGAGAGAGAGGGTCTGATTCAATATCTGAGTTATCTTCTTGTTGTTGGCTCTCATAGGGGGAGTGGCCAGTTGTTTTGAAACGACGTAGTTTGGTTGCAGAAGAGGGCAGTGATCCTGATGAAGCATTGGATTGGTTGTTACTAGGAGACTTGTTTCCTGCCTGCTTCTTTTTCACAGCCATTCGCCAGTTCTTTAACGCCTTTGATGTTTGCTCATCAAATATGGACGTCTTCATCGTTGATCCCATCTGCAAAAACGCAGCGTTTCCCATTATATATTTAATTAATTAACAAAATGATCATCTCAATAATTATTTAAATAATTAATAAATGGAAGATATGTACGTACCTGGGTTACAAGAGCGTATAATGGAAGTGTAATGTAGCTGCAGAGACAGAGAACTGCAGTCCTGCAAAAATCCATTCAGAATAGGTTGTTAGAAGTTGGTCTCCCAATCCCAACTTACACCAAAACCAATGTTGAGGTGTTCGCGCCTTGTAGCCCAACTAACACCAACTATCTTCTTCAAGATTTTTTTAAACATAAGACTGTGAGTTCGAATCTTTGATAGGGGTATGATATATATGTGAGTAATTGTTTAAAAAAAAGAAAGAAACAAGATTTGGACATGGTTTCATGATTAAAATCTATTTTGAGTTTTTTTTTTAATTGTTTGGCTAGCATGTGGTTGATACCTTAATTTAGACCAGAAAGTGATTTTAGAAAGCTCTCCCAACAGTCTAGTGTTTGTGTATGGCTATGGCAAGTCCACAACAGTTTTAGTTAATTCTGGGTGGAGTCAGCTACCCTTTCTCTATCTCACTAGTCACTCTAGTCTCTATGTATGATATAGGATATTTTTTTTTTTTTTAAGAAGCCATGCTTTTAATAAATAATCAACAATATAATTCATCTTAAGCTGGTCAAAAATAAAAAATCATCTTAAATTCCACGCAAACATAATGTCACAATCTATTCATTAAGAGCATTTAAATCCTATTTAAGAGGGGTCACATCATTGCTGAGAAAGGCTTACCCTAATGCGACTTTCACAATGGCAAGCTTGTAGTCCATATGGAAACAATTTTTTAGCCCAAAAGAATACTGCAAATACAGGGGCATTACCGTAATTTTAGGAAGGCAGCACAAAGACATGTGAATTAGTTATTCAATAATAAGTGAAGGAAGAAAATAGCTCATTACCCATATCCACAAGAAATAAGTTATTTGAAAAGCATTCTGCAGAATAAGAAAATCTGTGAGTTTCCACCTTTAATCACCAGAGAAAAGCTAGAAGGCTAAGAAGAAAGAGTTAAAGACCTGGAAGAGAGCAAAATGGATAAGATGAAGAACTAACTGAGGGCGACCAAACCAGAAGTATTTGTCTGAGCCTTGAACAAGAGGAATTCCTTGTACAACCGCATGTTTTTCTGTGATTTCTAGAGCCATTTTTGCCAGAATTACTTGAAGTTTTGTTCCAACCGCCATTATTATCTGCCATCAAATTTTACCTCTTTTTACTTCAACAAATCAACCACTCATTATTATTCTTCTTTTCAAAGACTAATTAATTGCTACTTACAGCCAAAGGAAGTATGGATGCCCAAACCATTGTGTGCCATCCTGCATATTACATTCAACAACCCAACCATCATACATTAGTTGTCATTTCAAACAGACTTACCAAGAAAACACAATTTGAATCCTTGTTTATCTCGAAGTTGGTCTGCTGACTGGATCCATCTGTTATTACTATATATATGGGTTGAGCCACTAGTTCAATGGCTTCACTCTTACTCCTTAAAATAGGAGATTGTGAGTTTGATCTCGTCCGGTGCATGTGTTGGAATCAAGTCATCAGACCAAATGTTGGAGAAAAGAGGGCAATACAGTGTTTTTGAACAAGAGAAGATCTCTTATCCTAAATAAGTAGTTCGCTTACCGTCAACATTTAGCAACAAGAAAACCACAAATGATGCCCACAGGACAGGACTGTCAAAAACACACAGAAATATGGCAATTAAACAGAGAAAGCATTCGATTTTTCAGAGGAAAAAAAATGCATAGTTGGAAGAACCAAACATCATAACTAAATACTGCAAATTACCTTACTCCCACAACTACCTTGAAGTCATCTTCTAAGGATCTCTTTATATACTTTTGGAAGTTGAATTGACTTCCAGGAGCAAGATGGACCTATACATAATAATAGTAGTACATCATTGGATTGTCAAAAATATTGTAGCTAGTTCATCTAACTTAGAAAGAATTTGTTCTCTGGATTAAAACACTCACAGTGATAAATCCATTGCGCAAAGCCAAGTAATCAGCCTTACCAACAGACCTATAAAATTGCCTGAGGAAGCATCCCTAGAATCCAAAAAAAGTAATGTGAGGTGTTTGGTGCATATAATATTATAGATGATATCATTACATACTATTAAAAGGGGCCTACGATGTAGAAAAATAGCTTATTTCCTGTCCAGAAACTGGCATGAGCTTTCACAAATGATGTTTCATGAGTAAGCCTGAATCTTGAAGGATCTGCACACAAAAATATACCCACATGAGATTGAAGTGTCTTAAAGGATCATTGTCTTGCGGCATTACTTGTAATGTCTCAAAAGATTCGATGATCTACAATTGATATTACAAAAAACTCAAACTCAAAAAATAACTCTCATTCCAAAGGATTTAAACACTGCAAAATGATGTTTATGGTTAGATTGAGAAGTTGTGATTTTGACACTACGAAGGAAAACAAACGTGCATATTATTGGACACAGGTAAGCTTTACCATTGGAAAACTCGTAGTTATGAGTTGAAGTCTCCGCCTCCCATGCCTTCCAACCTCGAATCTGCACAAATTCAACCGACATCATCTTTCTGTAAAATCAAATCTATATGCCCAGTAACCCTATAAGAAGTCATACTATTCGTAAATCTATATGTCTAACTTTGAAAACACTGAAAATAAGCTCTAGTTAAGCCATTTGAATATCCTTCCTTAGTAAGCACACACAGAATGAAAAGTGATTTGAAGTACACAACAAATTAGAGAAAAAAGAAGCGGACCTTTAGTCTGCCAAGCAGCATGGTGACAGCACTATACAAGACATGGAAGACTGCTAAGAAGAATATGAGGATGTGCAGTTGGTGCAATGCATTTGTAGATACAAGTGGTTCATATCCCTTACCCAAAAAAAAAAGAGAGAGAGACAAAATAAGAAAAAATTTTAAAGTATCAAATGTATCAGAATTTTAGTAAGGAAACACAGGTAGGTACCTTTTTGCAATAAAAGGAAGAATCAGCTGCTAAAAATCTGCGTTGATAAGACAGAAGTTTCCTTCTGTGAGCCTCTTCACTGCTTGAAGAGTCACTGATTCCGTCAAAAGGACATGGCAACATTGTGTCTGCTGCCTTTTCAGGTATGCATATTCTTAGTATGTAGGTCTGCCCAAATGTCAGCAATAATGATATGAACCCTAAAATCATCAGCTCTGCAACAACACAACTATATGACTTTTTCTTAAAGATTTATGTTAAAACATATATAAACAATTACAAGGACATAGGAATCACTTGTTATGCATAACATGTTTCTTCCCCCCCATTTGGTTCTTCTGCTTTGCTTACTCTTTTCCACCATTCTTCCATGGAAACAGGTGCTTGAATAAAATCTTACCAGCTTTAACCTTTTCAAGAGCTTCAATCAGAGCCTTCTTATGTCTTTCTCCTAGCCACTGAAGAAACAAAAATGCCATGGGAAGAAGGAAGGCACAGAGTTCACTATTTAATCTCAATAAAGTCAGAAACTTATTATGCAGATGCTCGTAATTTTCATCCATTTAACCACACCATTTGGTACAATCCCAATTATTATATCATCATTACAGTAAAATCTGAAAGTAGAAAATAACAACAAAATGAAAAACTGACAGAGCTTGTGATCTCCTCAACTAATCACTCCCATCAGACGTTATAAAATCTTAACACCCGCCATTAATGTCAAAAGTAAACTGAAAAAAAAAATGAAAGAAATGACAGAGTTCATCCACAATTCTGCATTAATGTTCAAACTGATAAATGACCAAAGCAACAGAAACATGCGTATATAAGGAAACTGATTTGTTGATTCTTCACCTTTATAATTTGAGATTGAGATCAAATTGAATTCAAAAGAGAAGTTTCATTTGGGACGTACCGTTCCAACTTTGTGAAGACTCATCTCGAGGGTTATGGAAATTAAGATGAACACAGTACAGACTGCAGCAACGGCCCACGTTGGTGTCTGATCCAATTTTCTTGTACCCTCACTTCCCTCATCACTCGCCGCCATAGCCATTCCTCCAAGCCAAACCCACAAAATCAAACACACGAGAAGCTCCATTCTCAGCTTCGACACCCACATTGTAAAGAGACAAGCTTGAAACCTGGGTTCTCTCAATCGCAGGTTCCAATGATCAATACAGAATCTGGTTTAATCATATATATATATATATATATATATGGGTTTCTTCTTTAAGAGAGAGTCTGCAGAAGCGCGTTCATTTAATACATGGCTTGATTTTGTGGAAAGCTCGTAGTTGGTGGTGGCCTGGTGGGGGCTGAAGCTGTCGGAAGCTAGCTAGAATGCATTTCGAGGTTTTACATTTGAATATTTAGAAGGAAAAACAAACAGGAATTAAAAAAAAAAAAAAAGGTAATAATATGTGTGTTTGATTTGATGATTTTTATATTTGGGCGCGTAACTGTCTTCTGTCTTGAACCCGGAAAGAGCGGGACTCAAATTGACATCACAGTCAGCGCCGCGTGGACTAAACCCCATCATTTCATCTAATTAACCAATGTGACAGTTTGTCATAGCTCACATCTTAAATAATCTTAACGGAACCAACTTCGCTCGAAAAAAGTAAAGATTATATTTTTAAAAACCATTAAAGTAATTAATGCTACATTTTTTGTTACATGTTTTAAAGAAATTATTTACTGATTATTCTTTGCGCAAATTCAGGAGGAGAGACAGAGAGAAACTGCCTTCTGATTTCTGCCAAGTGTCAGTGTGTACAAGATATTACTTGATAAATTAAAAAAATAGTTAAATTAGTTATTTATAATAAATAGTTATTTTTTAAAAATATTTTTGCTAATTATGTATAGTAGTTAGAATTATTATTTGATAAATTATTTAACATTTGCAACTATTATAATGGCTATCTTAAAAATAAATAAATATAAGAAACAAAATAAATTAAAATTTTACATTTATGACTAAATTAAATATCAATCTAAATTTTATATTAAGGACTGAAAACAATAACAAACAAGAGTTGACTAAAAAATTAAATCTAAAATTAGAAAAACTATTATAATTTAAAATTTAAAAATGTAAGTTTTAAAAATTGTATTGAAATATGGAAAGAAATTTCATTCAACTGTAGCGCTAAAAATATTTGATTTGAGATTTTGTATTTCCGTAATTTTTTTTATCATTTTTCCTATCCTTTTTTTTCAGTTACATTTTTTCCATGAGAACTATTTGTAGAGTATTATGTAGTTATAACATATAGAGAATATCTTTTATTAATAGTATAAATCACCTCATTAAATTTATTATCTGAACACGTAACTTTGTTTTTAAGTATGTTGTTTTCTATACTGCTATTTTCTTAAAAATATATATTAAATAAGAATAACGTTAAAATATTATTAAATTTTATTATGGGATGAATGAAATTTAAGATTTTTATTTAATTTCGTCATAACATGTTAAAAGTCGCTATAAATGGTATGAGAATAGTACTACTTCCGATCTTTAATATAAGACCTCATTTGACTTTTATTTTGATTCTAATTATAAGACCCCAATCCATTTTGTCTCTCATATTTATGTATTTTTTTCCAAGATAGTCCTTCTAATAATAGTAGTTCTAACCAATAAATTTGATTGGTAAAGATATTTTAAGAAAGATAATACCTATTTATTATAAATAACTAACTTAATTTATTTTTTTAATCTCCTCAAATTAATTAACTAGTTCTTATAATTAGGACTATAGGTAGTATTAATTTTTTTCCCCTAACTCCACCTCTCTTCCAACGTGAATTGAGGAGGACAAATATACTATTTAGTCATTTAGTCTTGATTTAACAAGTTAAATGTAACAAACATCTTTTCTAAAAGTAAAATTAAAAAAGAAAAAAGCGTTTGAATTCTGAGGTGTGAACAAACTCACCGTCCTTCATGGGTTTATGTGCACAAATTGTCAAGTTCTATGAGTTGACTTGAGGACCAGTTCATACCATTCCTCTCTCAAGTCTGAAACATGAACCTTCCTCGCTTCTACTGTTATCAATATAGCTGGATCACGCTTGGTAGGAAAATAGGAATTGGGATTGGTATTGAAAAAAAAAAAAAGTTTAGTATGAGAAATTGTTTACTATATAGCATTAGTCTAACTCATGTATATGGAATTAAAAAATATCCTGAGAAAAGTAATATTTCCCAATTTCATCTCAATAGATTTGTCCAATCCCGTATAACAAGTAATTATTCATGTTAAATATTATTTTAATAATTTTTTTAATTGCAATCATAATTTTAATATCTTATTTTTAATATTCCGTACTAAACAGAAACTCAAGACTTTAAGGAGAACGGCAGCTTCGGTTTCATCGAGAAATCAGTTAAATCGGTAAATTTCCGGAATATCAGTTTAACTAATTAAGGTTAAAAGCATACATCTAAATATCTGATTGTCTAAATATGCATCAAGTTTCAGTTTGGTGTCATTGACTCTCAACAAATTTAAATGATGGCTTGTAATTAAATGCTAACAAAAAATGATTGTAATCATATTTATAATATAAAATTAAATAAAATAAATCTGCTGATATGTAGGTTGAAATATGTATAGTCACGAAATTAAATTCAGTATAAAATTAGATATACCTTCATTGTAGCTCATACTACTATTTCAACAAAATTTTTTGAATTATGATATTTAATAAATTAATTTTTTAGGATCTAAGTGTTACTCTTACTAAATAATTTGTTCTATTATAAATTTATACTAACTCCAATTCTTAATACAAGAGTTTGTTTGACTTTTATTTTGGACTCCAATTTATTTTGTCTCTCATATTCATTTATTTTTCTCAAGATAACCTTTATAATAATGGTTGTTCTAGTCAATATTAGTAACGATATTTTAAGAAAAATAATACTTATTTATTACAAATAACTAACTTAACTAATTTCTTTAATCTACTCAAATTAATCAGCTAACTCTTATAATAAGGACTGGAGGTAGTATTTTATACCTGTAAATTTATACATTTGGTTATATTAAAATTGCATAAGCATTTTGTCACGAAACAAATTGTATTAACATTCTATTTATCATTTTTAAAATTAGCATAATTTTCAGTGTTTCATGGTTGTCCAGTATAAGAATGGATCATGGTGGTACTAGAGCACTGTTTATAACTATTTAAAAAAATCATGCCAGGTACGCACAAATTTGAAGACGTGATGTGTTTATGGATGACCATGATCTCCGGGCCCCTTCTGTTTTGGTTTTTTTTCCCTACAACTAAATTATTGAGTCTGAGAATACTACTCCGGAGTAGTTTTTTTTTTTTTTGGTTCGGCCAATAAATTATTGAATGCCAGTTCCGTCTTATCTCAGCCCTACTATTAATTAATTAGTTATGCCAAGGGGGGTATACATTCTAATCATTTGTGTTTTTTCCCCTGTAACCAACTAATCATTTGTTGAATCTGATAAATGCTTCGGTTTTGAAGGGTAGGACTGTGGAAATAACAAGTCGACGAAAGATATTAAATACTTTCAAAAATATTTTTAAAAAAATAAAGATAGGTGAATTTCACAATCTCAAATCAGATCTCGAGTACTATTTGGAAATTTTAAAATATTGTGTAATCAATAGCTATACAAAAACAGTCACTAAATCTCCAACAATATTTAATGTATTTTTTAAATTTTTGAAACAAAAGTAGTCAGTAGCGAAATTAGAACAGTCAACAGCTAAAGAAGAGTAGTCAATAAATTTTAAAAATGAAAGTAGTCAATCGCAATACTAGAGTAGTCACTAGTCAGTAACTAAACAAAAGTAATAATCAGAGTTTTAAAAACAAATGTAGTCAATAGTTAAAAAAAGACAGTCAAAATATAAGAAAGAGTAGTCGTCGGCGTTAGAGCACCAGCGCCCAGAAGTGTTGAGATGACAGTATTTAAAAAAATAATAAAAGGAATTTGTGTAATTTTATAAGGTTTAAAAATTCTAAAATGGTACCTAAAATCTGAATTAAGATTTTGAAATTCACTTACTCTTATTTATCTTTTAATATTTTTAAAGGTATTTTAGTATCCTTTTCCCTTCTTTTTAATATTAAAAAAAAATTAAGACCTGGCTTTCCTCTTTTTCCTTGGCTGAGGGCGGTCCTTATACGAAAACTACACCGTTTTAAACTAAAATAGGCATGGAGCAACTTTTTTTTTCCTTTTTATCAAATATTATTTCAATAGTATTTAATGTCATAAAATAATTTTTAATGCACTTAGCATCAGAAAATATTTTTTTTTAATAGAACTGCTAAACTAGTTTTTTTGGGGGCAAATTTACTCTAAATATATTTTTTAATAGCAACAAATACCTTAAACTTAAGATATTAAATATTACTAAAAATATTTTAGATGTTAAATGAACTGAAGATTACTTCAGGATATTAAATGATGCTAAAAAACTTTCCTCCTTTTTCTTGCCCGTTGCCCATCCTCTACACCAAAGCCACAGAGTTTTGGGATAACAGGAGGATGATGAGCACTTTTTTCCTCCTAAAGAGTACCTAGGAGCTTAAAATATTTGTTTAGTAGCACCCCATATGTTAAAAATATCTTTTTAATACCACTTAGTGTCTAGCATCTCATGCCTAACAAATTGAGAAAATTTTTCAGTAGCACCTAATATTTAGCGGTTGGCACTTTAAAATATTTTTCATTTGCATTAAACAAATCTTTTTAACCGTACCCCTTATTTAAAACCCTTTGCATTTTCATGACGCAAATTTATCTTCTCCTTAATCACAAAATTAGATATTAATAATAGGGATATTTAAGTAAACAAGTAATCTCAGGTATGATTATGAAAATTAACTTTTCTAACAGGTGCTGTTTTAGGTTTTAACAAAATTTGCGCGCTCTCTTCATTTCGAGCACCGTTATTTTATGAACAATTAGATTTGTTTTTCTAATTTTACCCCTAACAAATAATTTATGCACAGTAAATTATCTGTTAAGGGTAAAAAAATTGATGCCCTAAGTTTGTTACATAAATTGAGGGAGAGAATATATAATAAAGTAAAATTGTACTAGCACTCAAATTATTTATTACCCTCTCCAGTAATTAACTGGGAGTTAAATTTGGTCATTATATGCAAGGTCTTAATTTATTCTATATTTTATATTTATTATTTTTTCTAAATTAATTTATATTATTTTTTTATCAGAATAATTTACGTTAATCTATAAATTGACATATAATCTAATATTATATAGAAATCTTTTAAGAAGATTATATCAAATTTGTTATAATTAACACATTTATTTATTTTAGTTTATTTAAATTAGTTAAATGGTTGTTATATTAAAATAGGAACCAAGGTTCATGAAGGTATCATTTCCGGTTTCAGCCCAAACGTGAGCAGACTATAAAGAGACCCATCCGTGCAGGCTCAGGCGAAAAACAAGGCACAAAAAATTAACAATACGAGGATCTCGATATCATCGAAGAAAGATCTCCGAATTTGATTTCATAGCCATTGCAGCAGAAACAACTTAACTATCGCCTTCTCATTCTACTTCTCAATCTGCCCCTGTCGCCTCAGGCTTCTGAGAAATGGTTACGTTGTCAAGCTCCGTGATGAACCCTCAATCTCAGCTGTTCTCAGGTTATTATACGTCTCGTCTACATTCTGCTTCATTGTATTCTCGATTAGTGTTTATAGCCATTGCTGAGACGGCACTATTTTTCCTCTGGTTATCACCTGGAAATTACTATTTCAGTATTTCTGTATCTAAAGGATTTTTCCTTAGTCGGACGTTGTTCGTCTGACCATATATGGATACGCCGATGCTTAATAATAAAATATGTAGTTCTAATGTGTCGGTGGGGCTCCAGAAGTTCTCTTACGCAAAGTGCTGTTAGGTGTTGTTTGATACATATCCAACTTATTTCAATTCAGTAAAATTTTCGAAGGCCATCGAAGATTAGTGGTAATTATGTGACCTAGGCAGCAGGCAATGGCAGGCTATGGACACAGACACTGCCATAAGCTTGATGGAAAGTATCCCAAGTATATTTTAAAATGTTGTTTCTGAATATCATGCATGCAGCTCCTATTTTGTTAGTCTGCTGCCGGATTTTACTCTAAATGAACGGCTAGCTAATGTCACTCGCTAGGTGCCATAAAAACACAGTGCCGGATGTATGTATTTCTTTTGGTTTCATGTTGAGTATTTGAGAATGTTGAAACACTGCTGAAACACATTTTACCATCGTTTGTCCTTTTCCCTCTTAGATTTTTGTGATAAGTTGAGATTGCCGATATGAATTGATGTTAGACACTCGTACTGATTAGTGACGTAGCTGGTGACAAGTTGATATATTTGATTGGTGGGTTTTAGTATCTTTGCTACTTCGCATGTGTATGATAACTTTAACGTTTTTAAATCTTTGAAAATTTCCCTTTACGACTTTATCCAGTTTCTGCGGCTTTCCAGGGAGCTTAATATTTGAACATTTTAATGTTAGGATCTGCATTGAAGCCAATGGATCAATGTACTCTGAAAAGCAACTGCATTAAAATCTCTCCAACTTTCTCGTCAAGGGGTAAAGCAAAGATGAAAACACGTTACATGCCACTCATAGTTCGTGCAGGGTACCGGTGAATTTTCTCTTTTATTTTACTGTTTCATTCAAGCCAAAAGAATGGGAAGTAGGCATTATCAACCTCCCTTAATAATTTGATTATTGACAATAGATATCAACTAACCTGATTATCCGCATTATAAATACCCTTGTACAAGCATATTGTTTTATCAGTTAGCGTTCTTATTATTTTTCTTTCTTTGTTTTTTTTTTTAAATGTCCGTGCATGCATGCTGATACAGTGGGGATGATGGAAGATCAAACAATGCGGGTATTTTTGTTGGAGGCTTTGTATTGGGAGGACTAATTGTGGGAGCATTAGGTTGTGTGTATGCTCCTCAGGTATGCCTGTAGCACTAATTCCTCCCTTTTGGCCGTTTCTTTTTTGGTCTGGACCAGAAAGGAGGAGGAAAGGGGGAATCTCTTGGCTGTTTAGTTTTATTTTTCTAGGGGATCTTCGTTACCACATTACCTATAATATTTGTCCTCAAATGATTTTTAAACATAACCAGTTTGTTGTTGCTCACCTTCGGCTTTAGGTATTAATGTCTGCACTTTCTTCAAAAAGAATTGTAGGATGATATTCCCTTGTCAATACCATGATTAGGACAGTTTTCACATTTTCTGCCATGAATTAGGGAACCAAACTTGGTTATAATTTTTTTCTGCATTAGTTTCTGGTTATTTGCTCCTTCTTTCTCTAAAGGTTTATGATTATAGATATTACTCTCAATAATTGTTCGGGTTTGGTTGGAGAAAACTTGTTTAGTAATATTGACGTAGTTGTATGGATTTTTGCTTAAAAAGAGAGATGCATGATGAATTTACTAGGGCAGTAACCCTTGAGGTTTGTGAACTGCAGCTTTTTGAAGGAACTTTTATCCATTGTTTCAATTTGAAAGCTTGCTTTTGATGACTTTAAGGAGAATATAGGGAATTTGAAAGCTTCTATGGTTTGAACTTACCAGATAAGCAAGGCCCTAGCTGGATCCAACAAAACTGATCTCATGAAGAAGCTTCCAAAATTTATGTATGATGAGGAGAAAGCTATGGAGGTAAGAAAATTTTGCAGTTATCTTTCTTTTGAAACCATTCTGATTGCCTGTCTATGAAAGGGGATATTATTTATTCACATTAGTATTTGTATAACTTATTGTACCCTATTCTCTATCCACGCTTTGTTCATTTCAATTTAATCTCATCACAGAATCCATAAAAAGTGGCCTTTGACACCCTTTGACATCTCTGACGTGATTGGGCTTGTTCTGTTTCAAAGTATGGAGACTAGTTCCATTATGTAATTAGTTTTTCAGGATATATATTTGAAATTAGGAATATTTATTTTTTGTTAATCTTGTGTATAAGCGGCATGGTATGCTAACTTTGCTTGGAAGTTTTTCTCCGAAGTCATATTTACTAATTAATTGAACTCTTTTTGTATTCTGCTGCTGTAACTTGCAGAAGACTCGCAAGGTACTAACTGAGAAGATAGCAAAGCTGAATTTGGCCATTGATGAGGTTTCTGGAAAACTGAAGGCAGATGAAGCTTTGAACTCGGAGGAAGTAGAAGCTTCCATGTAATACGTAAATCTTGGGACCCGACTATGCGATACTCGAAGCTTTCTTTTGGCACTCAGGAAGATAGTGTTAAGTGATCGGATTTTAAAATTTACCTGTGAAAGTTGTTTCCCAAAAACAAAACAACAAAAAACCTTCCTTTATCTTTTGGTCTTAATAATGGTGTTTTAAAGATGGCTTTCGTTTTCGTTGTTGAGAACTATGAAGCATTTGCTGACATTCTGTGAAACTGGCATGAATTCTAGTTTAACTGGGTAAATCCTCAAGTGATGATAATATGCAATATCCTGAACTACATCGTAACTCTTCATAATTATCTGGGATTTTCACAAAACAGTTATTATCCATTCCGAGTTTTGACTAAGCTATTCGCAGTTGTTTTTAACATAGGATGCATCCCCCCTTGGGGGAGAGGGACAGATTATCAAAAAAACAAAATCAGATGAGAATTAAGACTAATACTGCCAATCAATCGCAAAACCTGTAATTATAATTCCTTATTCGTAAAATATCAGCGTAGGGCCCAGTGTAAGCTTGACAGTGTTAAAATATGATCTATATTGGGTACAAGGTAATTGTATAACAAAAGCATAGGAGGTATCCCGTCCAATGCTGAGAATAATGCATAGGATAGAGTAAATCCCCTTCCCTCCAGTGACTGAGGAAAAATCTTGGAGCAAAAACGATGAGAAAAAAGATGCATGATTATTTACCCACACTGGAAAACAAGCCATACTCCTCTCTCACTCTACTTTCTCCCAGTTACTGCACAGCATCTGGATCAAATGATAATCTAGGGGAGCTCCATTTCACTAGGTCCCAGCATGCCTGTGCTGCTCTTGTAGTGACGTGGTTAGTGCTAAATATCAGTCACTAGAAGAAAATAACCATTACTTAGACCACTATATGAGAGTAAGCTGAAGTTTTGGCCGGTTAGGCTGTGGCTCCACAACCTCCATGTGAATTGCAACTGCCTGCAGAATGCTGTACGAAATGCTACCATCCATCTTTCTAATCTTCTGCTGTTGCTCGTCTACATACCATTCCCCACTCCCCTTTTCAGCTCTTGGCATCAGATGCACAGGCCCTTCAATGCCATATCTGCTCAGGCAGAAGGTATAAGCAATAATGACAAACTGATTAAGTATCGAGACGGACTATTGTTCTGCATTGTTAATTCACATGGGAGAATTGCTATAAAATCCCAACTAATGAACATAATTATCAAAAAGTCCTAATAATAATAGAACAGCCTGTAATGACAAGTCTTTTCATTTGTCACTGGGATTTTTTGGTAGTTATTTTCTTTTTTTGGGACCTCAGTAATTCTCCCACTTGATGACATTCCTGAAATTACTGGCAGTCAAATTAATTTAGATCTCCTGATATGTTTGTCTTCCATAAACTATCATTTGCTTTCCTCTGGGTGGTATAGCAAAGCAAATGGAAAACAAAAGAAACGAGGCAAGAGATTTTACTTGGGAACAAAAACAAAAAATCCGTTGGATCTTATTTTGACTATTCTAGCCTCCGTATCAGTTGGCCTGCACAGACAAATACAAGTTCCAAAATAAGCTGCAAATAAATAAAAAGCAGTGATGGGGCAAGAGCATGGGATGCCATGTACCTGTTTCGGAAATAAATGAGTGTGTGGAGCTCTACAGAGGCCCGGCCAGCCATTTGAGCATTCCTATGCCGATAATTTAGATCTAAGGGACACAGCCATGAAGATGAAATTAGGCCAACCTTCATTATTAAAAATATTTATCCACGAGAGCATTTTTATTGAGAAGATGAGAGAATTAAAGTGTAAGATGATCAAGTTCTAATAAGACCAAGAAAGAATTCAACTTTCGAGAATGCAAAAATAGTTGGCAAGCTTATATTGAACCGTGGGTTCAAACAAAAATGTTTTAAAATGCTGTAGATTCCATACTATCTGAAATACTAGTGAGCTGGAGCCTGTCTTGAAATATTGAAGGTAGCTTGGATATTCCTAAAGATGCAGCAAGTAGCCTGTGAACAACGACATCTGCAAGAAAAGGACGTTTCATCTCCTCCGGAAGCATTGCATAAAATGCATCAAGACACCACCAAATTACAGAAACTATAGCTTACCTGCATATCTTCTAATAGGTGAGGTGAAATGAGTATATAGAGGTGCTGCAAGCCCATAATGATGATATTCTGGAGGGCTTAGATCGCCGCTACAAAAATAAACCGCCTAAAAAGGAAAGGGGGTATTTTATTTCTACACTTGAAACATACTCCTTTGATCTTTAATATAAAACCTAATTAATTAATTTGAGTAGATTAAGGATGTTAGTTAAATTAGTTAATATGATATGGATTTTTTTGAAAACACCCTAAGCATCTTCCTTAATTCTCTCCCTTCTTCTCCTATTTGATTATTGTTGGAGGAATATCAATAGAGTTAATTTGGTAAAAAATTGATAAATAAAATACATCTTATATATATATATTAATTCCCTAATTAGCTTCTATATCAAGAACCAGAGGAGTACATCTGAATTCAGTTGTTCAGTGTTAGCAAACTACTTACCTGAGTCATGCATCTAGTTGCCAATATGCGGATTAATTTATTGAAATATGGATCATCACCCTGGATAAAGTATTTCCTATTAGTGGGAGAACAGATCGAAGATTGAAGTAATATGCCTTGACTTTTTTCCTCTACTGATGCAAGAACAAGATTTACCACAGCATGGTCAAGAGAATCAGCCAATGCTTTTGATGATGAGACATCCAAGTGGAGACCAACTGCAGCAGCAGTCCGCAGCAAAGGTTCAAGCATCTCTCTTGTTGGAGTCGGATGACGCCTACATAGGAACCAATAACAATGGGGTATTCATTGATCCCAGTCACAAAACTATCTTGCCGCATGTAGATTTTTTTTTGGCTGCTTCTAGCATGTATATTCAGTCAAGGCTTCTAGTCAACAATGTCAGAAACTTAGTAGAAATATTACTTCTCAACAACATAAATGTTCATGGTGAGCAATTTTTAAACACTGAGGAAGTACCGTTCACCAATTAATATGATCCCTTATGCCAGATGAAACTATCCTTTTCATGTTGACAAATATTCAATTCTTAATTTCAATAGAAAGTATTGGGTGAATAAGTGAACTTGAGAAGACTACATCCTCATCTTTAAGGGTGTGTTTGGTATGAGGGATTTGGAGGGGAGGGGAGCGGAGGGGAGAGGAGGGATTTTAATTATTTCTCCTTGTTTGGCAACACACAAATTTTAGGAGGGGAGGGAAAATTTTTTAAAATTTCCCCTCCCCTCCCCTCCCCTCCTCAACCTCCTCTCCAAAATTGGGAGGATTTGGAGGGAAAGGGCAATATTTTGTCATATTATAACCATTATGCCTATATTTTGTCATGTTGTGACCATTATGTCTATATTTTATCATGTTGTGACCATTATGCCCACACCTTAAATAAAATAAGAGCAAAATTATCCATATTAAAATATTTTTCCCTCCCCTCCCCTCTTTTTTTGTAAATCCAAACAAGATAATATTAAAATCCTTCCACTCCCCTCCCCTCCCCTTCCTTCCATTAAAATCCCTCCCCTCCCCTTCCTCTCATTGAGCCAAACATACCCTAAGGCTGTGCTTTGTCAGGGAAAGACAATCAGTTTCGATCAAAGAAAAGTCACAGATTGAACAAATTCTGTTAACTAAGACAATTAAAAAAAAAAAAAAAACTACATATTTTCTTTTCAATTTATAATAGTCAGTTCACCAACTAGATTCTTAATATGAAGAGAGAGAGAGAGAGAGAGAGGAGAGAAATATCTAGCAAAAATGGAAGCAAGTTATGTGCCATATGAACCAGTAGGCCCATTTGCAGAAGGAAGAAATGCAGCTTGTTCCCAAAAGAAAGCATCACATAAAGCAATGATGTCAAAGAGGTATTAGAAACCAACCTTAACAATGAGCACGAAGGAAAACTCTTAAGAATTTGTTCTGCAACAGAAACGTTAGCTGCAAGCATAAACTCCTCCACCATTTGGTTTGCTTCCCGAATTTGGTACATACCTGAAAATTAATTAAACAAACTGAATAGGATTCTTCCATTAAAAAAAAAAAAAAATAGAAAGCTTTTCCACCCTCTCTTTTCACAAGAGAAAAAAATCGGCCTCACTCTCACCCCACAAATAGCTAAAACATTTGGACCATAGCCACAAATATAGATACTCTGAAGAAAACAAGATTAACAAGTCAATATGGAGTGATGATCCCCCATATTTCATCCTTGCAACTTTCTCGTGAAGATTCAAAAGACAGATACACGTGTGAAGCCAACATTTTAAAAAGTAGCCTCTAACAGTCTAACGTTGGAGAGCGCTTCCAACATAAGCAGCTTTGTATCCATCTCTCTTCATCTTCACAAGAAAGTTCCAAGAAGGAAACTCAAGAGGATCATCATCAGTCAACATTTTGCAATTTCAGCAACTCATACTTACAAAGGACACACTAATTACAGAGACCAAACTTTCAAAGACAAGTATAGACAACCACAACTTTGAAGTGCAAAGTCTTTAACAAGTGACTATGAGGATAGATTCAACAGATTGTAGAGGAGTTCAAGGTTCAGCTTTAGCATCAGTCTGAGCTATGGAGTTCAGCGTTCATTTGATGACTCTAAAAACTAAAAATCACTGGTGCTAATCATATAACACAGCTTGCTAATAATATCTTTAATCCCCTAAATGTTATAAATAACACCCAGCTCAAGTCAGACTATTCAGCTTTTTTAATTTCTGTAATCCCAAAGTAGTAAAATAGTTGTAGATATCCAATACAACAGCAGTGTTCAGATGAGCAGGAAACTTGGCCAGCTGGCTTAGATTTCTCTTGTTCAGCTCTTGGGAACAATAAGGAACATAAAAATCCACTGCCGGTTCAGTGCAGTTTTAGCAGTTTTGAAGACTATGATCATATAATGGAGCAGAGAGGATTTAGCCATAAGCATTTTCCGTCTGATTTTTAGTAGGAATAAGTTTTTAAGCCCTTGCATCTCAATTTCAGCAAGTTTTTCCCTCCTCTTTTCCTCTAACTTTGTTTTGAAAGGGCGGTTCACTTGATTTTTTACCTCATTTTTTGGGACTGATAAGGGGTTCCATTTTGGAAAATACAAAAACCAAGTACTAATTCTGTTATTTCCATTTTATACTCAAATGCCCTTTTTCTGTTTGACAAGTCCTTGTGAAAGTTCTGTAAGATAGTTACAGGTTCCTATCACATATCTATCTGAAAACACAAATACAAACCCTGCACACCTTCAACTCCCCCAAAAAAGAAATAATAAGTTAAAGGGAAAGAAGATTTTACCAATATCAAGAGGGTCATGAGTCTCAGTATCAATTTGAAATTTCACTTCAGCAGAAGCAAGGGTTAGTGCTCCTCTCTCAATGCGCCGTAGCCTCATTTTCTTTTAGACCATACATCCATCCAAAATATTCATACAAATCCATAAAATTAACCCAAACTCATAATTATCATAAGATCTGAGCAGCACATAAGCATTTATAAGTCCATACCTTAGCTAAACCATTCATATTCCTCAAATCTGTAGTTAGTGGATCCACCAGTCGACTGTGGGAACAGAAAATCAAACGACTAAGTACTAAACAAATGCAGGAAATGCATGACAATCAAATTGTGCATAAAACAGTTTGAGTCTGTTAGCACCATAGAAAATGGAACATGCAAGTATTTGCAGCCAGTTCAACCTATACTCTTAACTTCTCTCTCCAAAGGTATGCTAATTTTTCTGTGATTAGCTCCAAACTGAAAACTCAGGCAAAGAGAAAATCACAATAAAAACATCGTTTCTTTTGTCAACAAGAAGTATTTAGTTCATTATCTTGGTTTAAGGCCAGATAAGAACCATTGTTGGGAACATGTATGAGTTCTGCAGATGCCCTTGCGTGGTTGCATACGCTCTGTTGGAGATTAAAAGGAATCCGGCCTGAAGCCCACCATT
>NW_021634775.1:0-39938 GCF_004799145.2 Neltuma alba | reverse complement strand
AAAAAAGATAAAACACATTAAATGTTCAGATAATCACAAATAGTTTTTATAAAAAGGATATTTAAATTTCAGGTTCTTATAAAAAACCTGAGGGAGCAATTTTAAAATGATTACGTAATATAAAACATGAATAATGAAGCACATAGAGACAAACTCAGTTAAAGCTTATTTAAGAACATCGGACAAAATAACTGATAATAATCAATGCACGTATTCCATTAAATGTCGTAATCACAAATCACAAGTCTTATCCCAAACACGTAATTAAGATTAAATATCCGTTTCACGAATTATTCAAAACTATTCCCAGCCACTCGTCCACATGCATGAGGCAATTTTCGGCTTTCCTATTGACAAAAGGTAGTTAACTAACCACCCCCCCAAAATTTTTTTCTCATCCAATTGATTAAATTATTCTAACATATCTTATTAGAATTAAGAAAGCTCTAAAATGTCATTAATTAACTTTGGATTAAAATTTATAGCTTTTTACTTTGCCCGTATTTATATTAATACATTATGTCAAAAATTGATAATATGATTATAAGTAAAACAAAAAAAAAATATTTTCTCTACCTTATAATAGGACTGTGCAAAAACCTGATGGTTCGGTATGGTCCGGTCCAACCCAAACAAACCCGGTCCAGTCCAGAAAAAATTGGCCCGAAACAAAACTAGACTAGACTGGACCGGACTGGTCTCATCGGGGGACTGAACTAGGGACTAGCTCCTCAGACCAGTTGGTCTAGTCCAGTCTAGCTGTTTTTTTAATTATTATATATAATTTTAATTTGATTTAATTTTCTATATAAGTTTTTGTCTATTCAAATAATTAAGATTTTATCTATTAACTTCCTAAGCAATGAGCATGTGTATATATTTTCTATAATATAAGATTCTATTAATGAGGATTAATTAATAAAACATGACATTATTGGGAAATGAAAGGGAATGATCAAATTTGATGAACTTTGGACTAAAATATGTGCAAAATTTTATATAGTAAATACAATCTTGCCTCCTATTGAAAGAAAAAATTTAAAAAATTAAATTAGGTCTTAGAGTGCCTGGACTGGTCCAAACAGTCCAAAAGACCAAGTCCAGTTCAACCCGACCTCAGGTTGGTATTGGACTAGACCAGACCTTGAGCTGTCTTGTAGCCCGAGGTTCTTTATTGGACTAGACTTCAGGTTGATAACAAACCCAGTCCAATCTGATCCATGCACACCCCTACCTTATAATGGGACAAAGGAGTATACATTAAATATATAATAAAATGTACTCCTTTTGGACCTATTAATAAGAAACTTCTTCAACATAGGGTGGTTGGTTTTATTATTTTATATGTAAGCAACAATGTTTGTCTACAAAATTACTGCACTTTTTCCAATTAATTACATGTTTTCCTTATCTAGTTACTTTTTCCACTCGCTCTTCATATTCATAAATAAGAGTATATTTAGAAGAAAATTACATTTATTGCTTTCAGTTAATTTAACTATATTTTATCCACAGTAGTTATGCTTAGTTATATATAGAATTGGGGAGTAGCTTGTATTTTTCAAATACTTCTTGATTTTATTATAAATCACTTCCCACATATTTTATCAAAATCAGAGAAAACCTTAAGTCGTATTGATCATGTCTTAAAATTTAACAACTTTTTAACTTTATCCTTATTTAATACTCCCATATAAGCATAAATAACTAACTTATGCAATTCAAAAAAAAATCAGTAAATTGGTTAAATATAATGAATATGTAAAAATTCCAACATTAATCATAGTGAATAATTACTTTATGGTATTAAATTGTACATAGAGGCAAAAGAAGGGAGAAAAAGAACTTACATTTTCGCATAAAAAACTTGAGAAGAAGACTTCCAGCAGTTGAAACTGAACTCTGCAGGCATAAAAGTACGTTGCGCTGAGGTTAAGAGTGATTACTTTATAGCAGCCGTAGTCAAACGTCAAGGCGGGATCAGATAAACAAACAGAAGGAAAAATACACGATTGAACCGTAACCTTACATCGACATTGTAATAAGAACAGATGACCATTGAATTATATATATATATATATATATATATATATAAGCACACGTACACCAACAAATATTATATGATTCACATTATATTAACCGGGGCTTTTATTTTACATATTTAAAATAATGAACTAATTCCAGAAACATGAAAACAATAACATAAGTCTAACAGCTCCATGACCACTATCTTGTTGCTATATAGATGCAGTTGCAGTTATAATCCTCAGGCTTCTTCCTATAAAAACCCCAACACATAACTCTTCTCTGATCGGGAGTTAACTAATTATACTTCAAGAGCTGAGCTAGCTCCAAACACAGCCATGGCTCAATGCTTCATCAATGTCTTCTCTTTTCTTCTGGTGATTCTCGCAGCCATTGAAGGCACCATAGCAGTCGAGTACACCGTCAACAACACTGCCCTTGCCACCTCCGGCGGCCGTGTCTTCCGAGACAAAATAGGCGACGCCTACGCAGGGAAACAATGGACTTTTCAACCCAGTTCATTGGTGGATCTTCAGGCAGAATTCTGCCGCAGACAGAATGTTCAGAAAGTGATCTTGTTCGTGGAAGACATAGGTGGAGTCGCATTTGCAAGAGGCAACGAGATCCATCTCAGTGCAATTTACGTGGGAACATACCCAGGAGATGTGAAAGAGAAGTGATTGGTGTGCTGTATCATGAGATGGCTCACATATGGCAGTGGAATGGGATTGGCCAGCCAATGGAGGGGTGATTGTCGAAGGGATTGCTGATTATGTGAGGCTCAAAGCTGGCTATGCGCGAGCCGCTGGGCGAAACCTGGTCAGGGAGATAGGTGGTATCAAGGCTATGACGTTACTGCTTATTTTCTGGATTACTGTAACAGTCTGAGAGATGGGTTTGTGGCAGAACTGAACAAGATGATGAGGACTGGTTATAGTGACGATTTCTTTAGGCAGCTTCTTGGGAAATCTGTGGATCAGCTTTGGAGAGACTATCAAGCCAAATTTGGCAGTCTGCAAGTATCTTATATATGAGTAGATAAGAAGAGCTAGCTACTTAGTTTAAAGAATAACAAGATGATATAACAAGATGATACGTGTGTACTGTATCGTGGTTTAATTTGTCTGTGAAATGAGTGCATAATATTACTGCTTATATAATGAAAATGTCGAATGTATGTTGCTCTCACTGAAGTGAGTATGCTTTTCTGCAAAATGGACAAGTTTAATTTCACTGTGTCTATATTCGCCCCTTGTCTCTTTGTTATTTGTTTAAGGGTTAATCAATTTTATTGATGGTTAAGTCAAATTTACAGTTTCATTAAAAAAAGAAGGAGTCATATTTACAAGGCTATTGATTTATCTTGATGGACTTTTGAGAATGGTTTCGTGGATGGGAGGGTGCTAGATATGAACACGTGGCATTGGGAAGAAAAATGTAAAAACCTTCAAATAATCAAATCTGTAAAGATCACAAGTTATAAGCATTAGTTAGATTACTTCTAAAATGATTGCGTGATTTGAACACAAGAATAATTTAGCAAATTGAGACAAACTCAGTTAAGGCTTATTTAAGAGCATCGGACAAAATTAACTGATAATAATCAATGCATCCCATTAAGAGTCTATTTGGCTCAATGAGAAGAAGGGGAGGGGAGGGATTTTAAATGGGGGGAATGAGAGGGGAGGAGAGGAGAGTGGAAGGATTTTAATAATCTTGTTTAGATTTATAAAAAGGAAAGGGAAGGGAGAAGTTTTAATATTACCTTGTTTGATTTATGAGGAGAGGAGAGGAAAAAATATTTTGACATGGATAATTTCACCCTTATTTTATTTAAGATATGGGCATGGAAGGAGAGGAAAGAAGGAAAAACTGATTTGAGGAAGTGGAGGGGGGCTGATGATTTCTAAGGCAATAAGTAATGTATGAGTATGGAAGGTTAAGGGTAATGGGGGAGTGAAAAGATGAAAATGGAGTGAAAGAATATGAGTGGGTAAGTAATTAAGAGGGGTAGAATGGTAATTTGATTATTTAAAAATAGGGTTAAGAGGACTGAGTCTATGTAGGATTCAGCACTTTGTCGTGGTGAAAGATTAAGTTGGCCACAGCGAAAGCATCCTGAGAGGAACAAAGAAGAACACAAGCAAAGCTTGGGGACTTGACTGGGACGCAAGTAGATATTCATCGCGACGAAAGTGTCCCGAGAACAACACACACAAATTGGGCGATCTTCACCATGACGAAAGATTAAGTTCACTGGGGCCAAGGTAGCTTGAGACACATACAGAAAGCAAAGACAGGCAGAGTAGACAGAGCAAACCAAACACAAACAAAGGAGATAAGCTGGATACTCAAGAAACTTTCAAGTGTACAAAAAAAGATCAAAGGGTGCTAAATAAGCTCAGAACAAGGTAGCACAACACACAATCAAAAGTAGCAATCTTTCTTCAGACAATAAAATCAGATCATTTATCAGTTTGCATCACTATGACAATTAAGCACAGCAAGAGAAAAGCAGAAGGAATAACTAAAAAGAGATATTATTGAATTAAAAACTACTAACTACACTAAAACTAAGCTACTATTTTACTAAAGGAGTTTCTCCTCCATACTCATTTAATAGACCAATGCACCAAAACATATCACGAGCAATAACAAGGCAAAAGTAAGTAAAAAGTAAAGGAAAGAAATAATCTATGAGTTAAGGAGGTTTTTGATTCTCATGGTAAAGCTTTAATAGATGGCCATTGACTTTAAGTTGGGCTCCAGTCTCTTCATGTAGAAGCTCCACCATGCCAGAGTTATGCACCTTTGTGACTGTGTATGGTCCGTCCCAACGGGTATTGAATTTTCCTTATTTGCATGTGAAGCAGGCCTTATACGATAGTACTCTGTCTCATTTAAAGTGCTTTCTTAGAATTCCTCTGTCATGCATAAACCTTGTCTTCTCCTTATAAAGTCTGGAGTTTTTATAAGCCTCTAGTCTCAGCTCCTTTAATTCTTGCAATTGCAGTTCCTCTCCATTTCAAAAAACTCTATATTCATGTTACACTACTTAACTACCCATTATGCTTTGTGTTCTAACTCCATTGGCAGGTGGCAACTTTACTAAAGACCAAGCTGTAAGGAGACATGCCAATCGATGACTTGTATATAGTCCTATAGGCTCACAGAGCCTCTTCCAAACATAAGCTCTAATCCTTCCTAGAAGGCTTTATTATCTTTTCCAGAATATGCTTCACTTCTCTATTTGAAACTTCAACTTGACTATTGGTTTGGAGGTAATAGGTAGTAGAGACTTTGTGAGTGACACCAAATTTTGAAAATAGGTTATCAACAATCCTATTATAAAAATATGTACCCTTATCACTCACTACAACTTTAGGGATCCCATGCCTACAAAAAGTGTTTAATTTAAGAAATGTAGACACAGCTTGGGCATCATCCTTTCTAGTAGGTATAGCCTCTATCCATTTGGACACATAATCTACAGCCAACAGAATATAATACAAAGCCAAAGGATAAAGGAAAGGGTCTTATGAAATCTATACCCCAAATATAAAGATTTCACAAAACAGTAAAGGCTGTTGAGGCATCTCATGCTTTTTACCTAACCCTCTAAAACCTTGACATTTGTCACATGATTGATAAAATGCAAAAGAATCTTTAAAAAGGGTTAGCCAATAAAAATTGAAATCTAAGATTTTCCTAGATGTTCTTCTTGCACTAAAATGACCTCCATAAACCATGGAATGACAAGCTGAAATGATAGGCTCAAAATCTTCACTTGGCATATACTTCCTAATAACTTGGTCACTACACATCCACCATAGATGAGGGGCATCCCATATGTAGTGTTTTGATTTGCTCTGAAGCTTTTGTGCTTGAGGTTTAGACATAAAAGGAGGGGTGAGTCCAGCCATGAGATAATTTATAATATATGCATACCAAGATTCTTTAACAACTAAAGCACATAAAGCTGTATCAGGAAAAGAATCACAAGTGAGGTTAGAAGAGTCCATTCCCCTTATGTCTTCTGGTAGCCTACTCAAATGATTGGCTATTTGATTTACTGTCCTGGCTCGATCTTTTATCTCAATATCGAACTCTTGAAGTAGTAAGGCCCACCTTATCAATCTTTACTTGGATTGTGGCCTTTTGAGTAGATAGCAGACAACTATATGGTCTGTAGAAACAACTACACGAGAATTTATTAGATATTGTCTAAACTTATCTAAAGCAAAAACAATGCCAAACATTTCTTTCTCTGTGGTGGTGTAATTGACTTGAGCTGGGTCAAGTGTCTTAGAGGCATAAGCTATGACTCTGGATTGTTTCTCCTCCTTCTGTCCAAGCATGGCACCTACTGTGAAATTAGAAGCATCACAAGATAATTCAAAATGTAAATTCCAGTTAGGTACAATGAGAATGGGAGGTGAAACAAGCATAGATTTTAGAGTGTCAAAGACATGTCTATATTTTTCATCAAAGTTAAATTCTACATCTTTTTTCAACAAAGTAGAAAGGGATAGGGCTACTTTACTAAAATGGCTAATAAAGCATCAATAGAACCCTGCATGCCCTAAGAAGGAACTCAAATCTTTTAGGCAAATGGGGTAGGGGAGTGATGAGATAACTTCCATCTTTGTACTATAGGGTGCAACCCGAGGTCATTTCACTTAATCAGAGTCTGAGGAAATAGATCTAAACTAACTTAAATGCCATGCATTACAAACAAAACAGGAAAACAAGGGTTTAGGCTTTTGAAAACATTAAGTGAATTAAACTGAATGGTAAAAATATTTTTGGATTTTAAGGATATGAAAAACAAAATGTTGAAAACAGGTGATTAAACAATGACATAATCCTCTTGAAAGTGTGCTCTGGCTATCATTGTCATGTCCGGCAATAGGGTAATTAGAAATAATGAATATTCCTAAATAATTAAGGGTAAAAATGATGACAACAGAGGAATTTTGATAGAAAATAATTATTATGACTTTCCAAGCCAATTATGAAATTTTGGCTAACTAAGGAAAATTGGTTAAAAAATAATTATGGGAAAAATATTTTCAAATCTTGAAAAATTAAGGAAAGAATAGGATAATATCCTTTGAGAATTATATGGGATTATAAAATTGGTTTCATGACCAAATTACCCTTAGAGAAATTACAAAGGAATTTAAGGGTGATTTAGGCTAATTTAAGGCCTTTTATTTGGAAAATTCCAAATAAATATTTACAAGGAGAATAAAATCCCAAGAAAATTTTTATGATGTTCCAAGGAATTATAAAAAACTATGGAATTAAAAAGACACCCTCAGATATCCAAGAGTTTTCCTAATTATTTGGAAAAGTGAAAAAATCAATAATGAGAAGGAATATAGTTTTCCTTTTTATTTAATTAATGAAAAATTGAGTTTAAGATAAAGAGGGCTTTTTGGGAAGAGAAAAATGAAGAGAATAATTTATGGATCTAACAGAAAATAATTACAGAGGCTAGAGTACTGTAATTATAGAAAAGACATTAAACTCGGAGTAAAAGTGCACCAATAAAGTGAAGACTAGAGTCTTGCACTTTACTTGGCCCACAAATTGCCATTTGTCAAGCCTCTAGTGAATGGTAATTAAAGCTTTCCAAGTGTCAAGCATTAAGTGGAGAGGATCTTGAGCATAATAGTCACAACATAGCAAAATATTATCCTTTCCCTCCAAATCCTCCTAATTTTGAAAGGGAGGTTGAGGAGGGGAGGGGAGGGAAATTTTTTTAAAATTTTCCCTCCCTTTCTAAAATTGTGTGTTGCCAACAAGAAAAATAATTAAATTCCTTCCCCTTCCCTCCAAATCTCTCGTACCAAACACATTCTAAATGTCATAATCAGAAATCTATTCACAAACACGTAAGATCCAATTTATTGCATACCCTACATTTGTTTCCTTCAGAAATCAGAATTATTCCAAGAATTATTCAAAAGAATCAAACCACTTGTCCTCAAGGGAGGCACTTTTCCTATTGACGATGTGTTTATATTTTTTTATGAGAAATATGTGTTTATATTTTAACTATCACGCACAAAAAAAGAAGAACTTAACTATAAGTTATATCATTAAATGCATGTGTAATAAATTTGTCGTATTTTTCAACCACTCACTCCATTTCATAATATAAAAATTAATTAATTTTTTAACATATAAGTTTAATCATTAAATGTGTTTTAAAATAGTAGAGTTTTTCTATTTTACCTTTACAAAAATAATAAAGTTATATTTTACACTTTTATTATCTCTCATCTCTTTCCTATATTTAATAGGAATAAAAGTGAAAAATTATATTAATTATTTTGACAAGATCACAATTTTTTTCTAACTAACGCCGTCTTATATTATGAACCGAATGGAGAGAGTACATCCTTATATTAATCATAATGAAATATTCCCTTTGGTCTTTATTATATAAACTTCAAATAACTAATTCGCTAAATAATAAATAGGTTAAAAATGTTTTTTTTTCAAATATGTCCTTGTAACAAATAAGAAAAATAATAAAAAAAAATGTGCGAAAAAATATGATAAGAGAGAGTATAGCAAATAAAAAAGAATAAATAAGCAAGGAAAAAAATAAAAAAAATTAGATCAATTAATGTTAAGATAAACCCAAATTGAAACTTATAAAATGAGCTATATCTCTTTTCTAAAACTGAAGCTTATAAATAAAAGCAGAGTGAGTAATTACTTATAGAGTTATAGTAACGAATTGTACATATGGGCAAAAGAGAGAGACTTACATTTTGGAATAAGCAATTAAAGTTGAGAGAAGACGACTTAATTATATTACGAAACCAAGAAGCATCTTAGAACATGATATGGTGGACCGGTTCCAAGAGTGGTGAGGTTTATCCGTTTATGTTATGATAACAAGGACAGAAGAAGGAGTATTTATTTACGTTAATTATTATATTAAATAGAATTAATAACGTCAAAGCAAGGTGTTAAAGGATGAAGAAGGACCTACCACCACCTCTTCCTTGGCTGTGCTCGCCGTTTGATGGGACATCGATTGTCTTCTTGATTTCTGCTTATTTGAAATTATAAGAAATATTTCTATTGTCATATTCATAAGTTACTTTTAGTATGTTTAATTATAATTAAAAAACTTTAAATATTATTAATTCTATTTTAAAAATTTAATAATATTTCAACTTTATCTATATACACTTTTTTTTAAAAAAGATAACAATCCGATCATGAAGAAAGAATAAAATTGTACTTTCAATCATGTTTTTTTACAAGCATAGTACTTTCTATCATTAAAACTACCACTCAAAAAATATAAAATCGACAATAATATGCTATTGAAACAAGATGAACATAACATGATTTATTTTTTTCCCATATAAAAGAAAAAAATCAATTTCAAAAATATGAAAGTAAATAACATTAGTTAGAGCTGATGGACTGACCACCAACTTGTTGCTATACGGATGCAATTATAAGTTGTGGTTATTCATCAAACAGCTTCCTATAAAAACCCCAACAGATAACACTTCTCCGCTCTATCCTACAAAGAGCTCCAAGCACAGCCATGGCTCAACGCTTCATCCATGTCTTCTCTTCGCTTCTTGTGATTCTCGCAGCCATTGAAGGCACCAAAGCAGTCGAGTACACCGCCACCAACTCGGCCCTCGCGACCCCCGGCGGCCTCGTGTTCCGGGACAAAATAGGGGCCGCCTACGCCAGGCAAACAATGAACTCTGCAACCCAGTTCATATGGAGGATCTTTCGGCAGCAGAATTCTCCTGCAGACAGAAAGAACTTGCAGAGAGTGATCTTGCTCGTGGAAGACATAGATGGAGTCGCATTTGCAAGAGGCAACGGGATCCATCTCAGTGCAAGGTACGTTGGAAGCTTCTCAGGAGATCTGAAAAGGGCAGTGACGGGTGTGCTGTATCATGAGATGACTCACATATGGCAGTGGAATGGGAATGGTCAGGCCAATAGAGGGTTGATCGAAGGGATTGCTGATTATGTGAGGCTCAAAGTGTAACATCCCTTTTTTTTTTTTTAATTTGTTTGGGGACTTAGTACGGGTAATGTATATATAAAAATTATTATAAAATAAAAGAGAAGGGAAACAATATATTTATATGTAAAGATTAAATAGAAAATAAGAGTCTGAAATAATTAAAGAGAGCTATGTATAAATATTTAAAGATAAATAAAAAGGGGATCAAATATTTAAAAATATATATATTTAGGAAAGAATGATTTAAATTTTAAATGTACCATATTTGATAGGATTTTGATAATAATAAGAATAATAAGTTAAGATCAGATAAAGGGATGGAGTTTAAATTTTATAAATTCTACAAATACCCAAGAACCTAGTTTCTATCTCATTTGTGACTGCCACAATGCAAACCTGATCGCTCTATAGGTACCTTCTCCTTTGTCCTTCCTTTTCTTTTGTATTCCTTCTCTTTTGTACTCCATCCTTTTGAGCCAAACCATTAGTCCTCTTGTCTCTTGTTCTTTTTTTTTTTTCCTCCCTCACAGCAATCTTAACCGGCTTTCCGTGTCCTTTCTGCAATCAGCAAATCGCTGGCGTGCTCTTCTCTCAAAGGTATAAACATATGTATTATTTTCTTTCTCACACACTCCTTATATATATATATATATATATACACACACACACACACACACATGCGCGTCTCCCCACCGCTCCCTCTCTTTCTTTCCACAATTTTCCATCTTTAATATATATATTTGGATATGTCTTGATCACTTCGTACCTGTCCTATCATCAAATTGTACCCATGTATATATGTGAATAATTTAGTTGCACATGAATGAAATAAAACACGCATGACGTGAGCGATGATCAAAAGGCTTGAGGTTGGTAGAGTTTTGGGCCTTGTATCTAGTTACATATGTATATGAATGTTTAGGATAATTTAGTTACCTTGCCATATTACATTTTTCAAACTCACAATGTGAACAAATGGAATAAAATACATAACTGATGGTTTTGGATTAGAGATAACTTACTCCTTTTCAGCTGGTCATCGTTTCTTTCCCCAATACATATGTGTACATATGTACAACATCAATCTAGTTTATAAACTAAAATCTGTAGGTTTGAAAATTTCTAAAAAGAATTCAAGACCTTCATATAATTTATTATTATAGTGGACTAATTAAATTATAAAGGAATATGAATTTAAAAGAAGATTTATGTTTCCAGTGGATAAGTTATAAGACACTAGGATAACTTTGGAGAAATTTCAGTGTAGGTTTAGGATAGACTTTTACTAGTTCTGAGCTATATATATAAATATATTTATTAATATTATTGTATATATGTGATTCTTGTAGCCTCTCACGGAGAACCTTGGTTGTTAAAATTTCTGTTTAACTGCTTGTGGCTAAAGGATAACAGGTAACGTAGATTTCTACCTACTTTTCTTGCTAGTGACTCCTATGAGTCCTTTCATAAATATGGAATCTTTATAGACATGTCATTTATCGTTTTGAGAAAAGATTTGCTAGGAATCATGAAAAATTCTTCTAGATCTAAAAGCTAGCCTTGTGGGATGATTTCTGCAAACGATCCATATTTGATCTTACTGTTTTATAATTAGTTTTATCGTTTGTTGTTGATGCATGCTAGGTGTTGTGTAGTGATGCTACATATTGTGATTCGTGAGATTCAATCCTGTGAACTACTATACTATATGCCATTGCTGTGATATTTTATGATTATGAAATATAACTGTGAAAAATAAATATGGTGGAGGATTGCTGGGAAATTGTGTGACATTGTAACCACGTGGTAGGCCACCATATGGCGCTCTATGGCTGGCCCATATTACCAGGGCAGTAACCCTCGGCTTGCAACACTCCAAAGGTATCCCAGGGCAGTAACCCTTTCTGGAGGAACCCATGGCCCTTGTATGCTCTGCCGACTTTGGCCGGTCTGCATCACAGTTGTGGGAAGCTTGAGAGAGTCGATTATGACGTGGGTAGCAATTAGCCCATGGGTTCAGTCGGCAGTTATAAGGAGGTTATAAGGTGGAACTGGAAATCTAATATATTGTGATAATGTGACAATTATGATGCATTCTATTTAGTTTGAATATTATAACATAATGTGATCTTGAATGATATGCCTGTTTGCATGCTATTCATATGTTGTGGGAAACTATTGATTTTGAACTGTTAGTCCTACCTAGCATCTCGTAAGGGTACTAGTAGGTAAGGCGGGTAGGATTTATGTTACTGAGATAGTGGTCTCATTCCGTTACTTCATCAATTTCAAGTGAGAGCAGCAGGGGAGACGCAGTGGGGAAGGCACTGTAAGCGTGAGGTCACTTACACTAGTGACTGCGCTTCGATTCTAGAATTTATGTTTGGTTTACGTTTAATTGCCACCTAGGAGCCATAATGTTCTTTAGACTGTTAGTGGCTTATTTTGGACTTGTTATTACTACTAGACTGTTTTGCTTCTTTGCTATGGATATTTTTATTGATTGCTCTAAGGGTCTTAGACCCACAGCTGAACATTGCGGCAATTGCATCTGAATAAGTGGGTCATTTAGTAATGCTTTTCTTGTGATTTATTTTATATAATGTCTATGTTAACCAGGTATGTTGGGGATTTAAATAACCATGTTAGGGGTTGAGCTTTTTTTTTCCCTAACATAGTTAAGGCGAAGAAGTAAGTATGGTATTTTCTTTTTATAACCATGATATGTGCTTAGGTAGGGTATTTCTTTTTATATATCATGGTTATTCAGCGAACTGAAAAGAAAGTTAGGATTCTTCTTTTATGTACCTTAGTAAACATACGCATGTGCTACTTGTATATTTAAGTATGGCATAATTTTATGTGGGATATTGCACAAAGCTGGCTATGTACCGAGCCACTGGGTGAAACCTGGTCAGGGAGATAAGTGGGATCAAGGCTATGATGTTACTGCTAGTTTTCTGGATTACTGTAACAGTCTGAAAAATGGGTTTGTTGCAGGACTGAACAAGAAGATGAGGACTGGTTATAGTTACGACTACTTTAGGCAGCTTCTTGGGAAGCCAGTGGATCAGCTTTGGAGAGAATATAAAGCCAAATTTGGCAATCTGCGAGTGTCTTATATATAATTAATTAGCTTAGAAGAGCTTCTTAGTTTAGAAAGAACATATAATAAGATGATACGTTGTATCGTCATTTGTCTATGAAATGAATGCATACTATTACTGCTTATAATGGAAATGTCGTATGTATATATGTTGCTCCAGCTGTGTATGCTTTAATTTTCTGCAGAATGGACAAGTTTAAACTTTACAGTATGTATATACTAGATGTTTGCTTGATTCTTAATATAAATTGATTTTGAAATTATCCAAATCATTAAGTACGAAGGGGATCTTATGATGAATACGTATGCTCTGATCAAGCAGATGGCAGAAATACAGATAAACAATTGGATACACAGAAATTAAAGACTCACAGAAAGCAGAAACAACCTACACGTACGACGAAAGCAACCTTAGTTATGAATTAAATCAGAGCAATCAAGGCACCCACATCTTACAAAGAGTCACTCAATCCAAGGTCTCTTAGACCTATATTGGTCAAGATGTGGAAATTAAATTAAACTAGAGGACTTGGTCAACAAAACTATTCCATAGTTAGAACAGACAATATCCAAATGATCACATCAGAGAATCCTGAATCGGAAACCTTTGGTTAATTATTTATGACCACTGCGTTTTGGTTCAACGTTGTTGATTTTCACCCAAACAATACAAACTCTTTGGGCAGCAACCACGTGTCTGCAATACGAGAGGTATATCCTTGAATGAACACATGACGTGGCTGACTGATTCCGCGAACGCTGAGGTTTAAGTTTCGCACCTCCATTAAAATATTATCTACGTATAGATTTTCTTGTTGATCTTTATGATGATAAGGACCGAGGGAGTATTATTGTTTATGTTTTGCTTATCATCACTTTATTGAACACTCTAAACTCATCAGTTATAAGTCGTCCTACTCTAATCAGATCTGATTTGATTTTTTTTAATTTTTATTTATTTAAAATAATTATTTTAATAGGTATATAATCTAAAATAAAGATAACATTTAAATATCATTTTTTAAATAATTTTTTATTTATAAATAATTAATTAAAAATGTTAAATATGAACTATTCAAACTAGATCCGAAAGGATGCAGCCAAGTGGATCAAGGCACTAGATTGTGAATCCACCATGGACGGGTTCAATTTCCGCCTATCAATAAATGGACCATTTGTTACGCCTAGAACCATTTTTTTCTGCAAGTCATCTCAAGACTTTCAAACGCATTCAAGCCCGATTGAACATAGAAATCATAGATCCGGATATGATGAGGTGATTAGCACCTAAATCAGTTTCGTTTTATATTATATTATTATTCAAGAGAATTAATAATGTGAAAGTAAAGTATCAGAGGTTGAAGAAATTAAGACTTCGTGACGACCAATGAATGAATCATAATCTTCTTCTTCTTCTTTTTTCAAAAGGGTAGACAGAGCTACATGAGCATGAGCGTTCAATGATTCATTCATTCACTTTGAAGTGTGGATAATTTCTTATTTATAGAACATTTTTAAAACTTTATTTCATTTTTACTTATATGATATTTTGCAAAATTTATCAAGCAATTGATATTAATAATACCTCTCGGATGAATATTTTCCAAGTAATTATGTTACTATATGAAAGATTACCAGATGAGAAAGTAGAGATAAACTAATAGGAGAAGGACAATGAGGTTCCCAAAAAGGGAATTAATGATGGTTAAGCTCATGACAAATTTTATTGAAAAATGAGTTATAAATATCAATTTAAACAACTGTAAATACATGGGTATGACATTTACCTGGAAAAAAATAAATAAAACAATTTTTAAATATAACTTGCAATTTATTCCATTGGGCCTAAATACTGACAGTAAGGCCCAACCACCGCTTAGTAAACTCGGGCTCCTTTTGTGCTCATTTATTTTAAGCCCAAACAGCCCACCTCACAGCACCACGCCGTTGGCGCAGGGTCGGCGTCCCTGCTTCAATACGTGAAAGAATGGGAGCCGGATGCAGCGGCTTCAACGCTAGTGCTTTAAGGGAGTAGTTTTTTAAAAAATTCAAACTATGAGGACGTTTCTGAAAAATTCTTAGAAATGTCGGGCATAAATGTGTAATTTGTTTCCTTTAAACAACTTGGGTAATTTTAGGAAATAGCCCGGGCACATACTTGGCTAATGGCATCATGGCCATACCAAAAGCGCACACGCAAGCTTTCTTGGAATTAGCTTCCCCATGATCCCTCCTCCAGTTCCCGCTATGGTGTGATCTGCATAGTTTAAATAATAATAATTTTTTGGGTAAAAATAAAAATATTTTTAATAAATCAAAGTTAAAAAAATAATCTTATTTTGGATTTTGGCATCTTAAGATATTAAAAAAATATAAAGATAAAATTATATTACTCCTCCTGTCCTTAATATAAGACCCATTTAACTAATTTGATTAGATTAAGGAAGTTAGGTAAGTTAGTTAATTATAAGAAATGTGACACGTTTTTCCTAAAATACCATAATCATTATTCTTAATACCCCTATTCCTCTTCTACTTGATTATAGTTGAGGGAGTATCCATAGGGGTAATTTAGAGAAAATTGAAAAATATGATAAATGGGTCTTATATTTAAGACCAAAACTAACTCAACAATTGAGTCCTGTATTAAGGACCGGAGGAGTAAATATGAATAGTTGAATTCTAATATGAACTTATCAGATTCTCAAACTGAATCCCCTGCTTTGCCCACCTTCAATCTCAACTTTAATGATTGAGATTTAATAAATTATACTACTCCTCCGATCCTAAATGTAAGAGCCTTATACACACTAGTATAAAGATTTTATATTTAGGACCGGAGGAGTATTATTTTTGATCTTAAATATAATACTCTATTTATAAATTATAAACGAAATTATATATCTAGAATAGAAGGTAATATTATTATATATCAAACACTAGAAATAAATTTAAAGGGCTGCAATAAACAGAAATAGAGAAAAATTCATCTTATAAAATAATTCGTAAAAGCCAAGAATACCCAACTTGCGGACCAGAGATCCAAGCAGTTTGCCAAGTCAAGGTCAATGCATGGAAAATTCAACATGGCCGGCACCTGGTCCGTTGTCATCAATTACCCCCTTTCCTTTCGGGAAGAAGAAAACTTAAAGTACGACATTATTATTATTATTATTATTATTATTATTATTATTATTATTATTATTATTATTATTATTCAGCGTTAATAATTTTCAGTCAAAAAATTAATTGCTTTTTTTGCCAACGAAACAAAAATAATTTATCTTATTATTTTTGCCTATCAAAATTATAATATATATATATTTTATTTTAAAATCACCACCCTAAAATATAAAATAATTATTAAATTATACTTCCGTCAGTTTTTTAAAGAAAATAATTAAAATCAATTAAAAGTAATAAATATGTGAGAAATGAATTTTTTTAAAAAAATATGCCATTAAGGAGCAAGTAAGAGAAAGAAATAGAGCAGTAATGAGAGACAAAATATAAAAGAGAATGTAGTATACCAAGTTGTCAACCTTTTAATGGGTTAATACAAACTCTAATTCTCTAAATTTGTTCTCGTTTTGATTTTGATCCTCAAATTTCAAATTATAGATTTTAATTCTTCAAGTTTCTTTTCATATAAAATATTGATCTCTATAATCTAATAAAAAGTTGGATCATTTTGCCTCTTAAAGAATCAAAACCTATAATTAAAAATTTAAAGGACCAAAATCAAAATAAGACAAATTTGAGATACTAAATATTATGTTAACCCACCTTTTAATTAATGTAACATATAAATTTAATTATGAACAAAAATAAAAAAAACAAAGATAATTATAATTAAGATCTTATATAAAAGATGAAGATAGCTCGAATTACAAGCTCAAATAAAAGCTACATGTGAGCATTATTCTAACGTTATGAATAAAGTAACTTATTTTCCCTGTGTGAAATTAGAAATTAAACCAACTAGTGTCCACCTATGACAGCAGAAACATTAATTGAGCAGGCAGGTCGATGACCACTAACTTGTTGCGGTATGGACGCAAGTTGCAGCTATTCCTCAGACTTCCCTATAAAATCCCCAACACAACTTCTCAAATCAAATCATCAGGAAACACCTTATTATCCTTTCAAGAGCTCCAAAACACAACCATGGCCCGACGCTTCATCCATGTCTTCTCTTGGCTTCTCGTGATTCTCCTTGCAGCCAGTGAAGGCACCCAAGCTGTCGAATACACCGTCACCAACACCGCCCTCGCCACCCCCGGCGGTGTCGCCTTCCGCGACAAAGTAGGCGCCGCCTATGCCAAGCAAACAATGGACTCTGCAACGCAATTCATATGGAGGACCTTTCAGCAGCAGAATTCTCCCGCAGACAGAAAGAACGTGCAAAAGGTTAGCTTGTTCGTGGAAGAAAAAGACGGAGTGGCATATGCTATAAACAACGAGATTCATCTCAGCTCGAGATATGTTGGAAACTACAATGGAGATGTGAGAAGAGAAGTAACTGGTGTGCTATATCACGAGATGACGCACATATGGCAGTGGAATGGGAATGGTAGGGCTAATGGAGGGTTGATCGAAGGGATTGCTGATTATGTGAGGCTGAAAGCTGGCTATGCGCCGAGCCACTGGGTGAAACCTGGCCAGGGTGATAAGTGGGACCATGGCTATGATGTTACTGCTTATTTTCTGGATTACTGTAACAGTCTGAGAAATGGGTTTGTGGCAGAACTGAACAAGAAGATGAGGACTGGATATAGTGACGACTACTTTAGGCAGATCCTTGGGAAGCCTGTGGATCAGCTGTGGAGAGACTATAAAGCTAAATATGGCAATTAGAAAAGTGTTCTAATGGTGGGAAAATAGTAAGAGCTTATTAGTTTAAAGAATAAGATGATATATAAATGTAATTGTATCACCGTTTCTATGCAGGAAATGAATGCATCATATCACTGCTTATAATTAATGGAAATGTCTAACGTATTTTGCTTTACTTGACTAAGCTTTTTTGCTGAATTGCCCAGTTTCACTGTGTATATTATATTACTCCTCCGGTTCTTAATATAAGACCCATTTAACTAATTTGATTAGATTAAGAAAGTTAGTTAAGTTAGTTAATCATAAGAAAAGTGACACATTTTTCCTAAAATACCATAATTATCTTTCTCAATACCTCATCTCACTCTTTTACTTGATTATAGTTGAGGGAGTATCTATAGGAGTAATTTAGAGAAAATTGATAAATATAAGAAATAGATCTTATATTTAAGACCAAAACAAACTTAATAATTGGGTCCTATATTAAGGACCGGAGGAGTATTATATGTCGATAAGCTACCACTACAGCAAAGAAGAGAGGGAGAGATTTGAGAGCATGATCACAAGAAATCTGGATTGCCATTTTGCGTTGGAAAAAAAAAAAGGCCTTTAATCTCAACGAGAGATTATCATTACAAGTTACTGTTTCTATTCCATTATACATGTGCGGGTGAGTGGGCATGATGATTCTAAATTTAAAAATAAGCATTTTTTAGCACTTTCAGAGACGTCAAATAAGACCAGATCATATGAGATGCCTAAACCTGAAAGCAAGCTGCCAAGGGATGAAGGAAGGACCTTGCATTTATTGTGTTCATTCGTGCATAAAACATTGACAGTCCTCTTGAATTTATAATAGTTTCCTTTTCTTCCAAGCAAGCGTAAAATATCCCACCAGTTTCCGGGAAAAGTTTTTAAAAATATTATATCACGCCTGCACCTGGATTATTCTCTCAATTAGAGGGTCTAATCTGTTGATGTTTTAACGTTTTTTAAAAAATAATATAAAAATCCTTTAAATAATGATTAAGTAAACAGTTTGTTTGGTGAAAACTTAAAAATAATACGCTTTCTATTTTTAACTATTTATCACTTATTAAATTTTAAAATTAAATCATTGGAATAAAAATTGTCATCGTCCTATATATCCATCTATGTATACATATAGTTTGACTGATCTAACAATTTTGGACTAATTGTTTGTTGACTTGTTCCTTTGTGCTGTAATCCTTGACTTGGACTTGGACTTGGACGTCAGTTCTGTGTTTTCTTGATGCCCTGGACAAAAGGGGGCGGCAATATTAAGCGTGCTGTCTGGTTGACTTGATAAACCTGGTAGTTCTAGAACCGACAATGCCTAATTACGTTGATTAAAATTGATCTTAAATTTACACCCGCAGAAATTAAGTTTTATATCAGTAATAATGACTAATGATGACGCTGTTTGTGATAGTCTTTGGTTTCAGATCAGAACTTGGGAGGTCCACCCCTAATCACCATAATCAATAATATATATACATGAATTATCATAAACGATTAAGCAACTTCATCGATAATCACAGCTAAGATTCTGTTTTGTTTCTCCATATAATAAAGAAATAGAAAGATAGAAAGATTTCTGTTCTGCTCTTTTGTTAATGTTCTAGCTGTCTAAAGTGTAAATTGTCACAAAATGAACTGCTCTGTTCAATCTGGTTTTGGAGGCTTTTTAACGTACTGCTCTCCTCTGGAGATCTAATTTTCTCAAAGTTTACTTACATTCCTGAATTGTCTATTTCAACCATTTTCCACAACATTTATCTGCTAATAGTTTACCGGGGGGGAAAAAACGAACCAGAGAGATATAATTACTTCGAGACTTAAAAAGAGTGAAGCAAGAAACAATACAGCAAGTGTTTAGTATCCAGGAAGAGTGACAATTTGGACACTAAAAATGCCCTCACCAACCAGATTCTTGCATTCACATGAACTGACAATAAAAATATAAAGGACGACAGTATAAAACCTTGCTATGATTAGAATTCAGCCTTTCTATATGCATAGCAAAAAACCAAAAAGGATAGATCTTTAAGTGATACAAACACAGGAGTTATGTACATCATTTATTTGTTGGATTTTTGTCTTTTGTCTTTTTCTGGTGAGATGAACAATTAACTTCAGTGAAACACCAATCCTTAAAAAACATAATCAGGTACCGCAACAGCAGAATGCATCATGTTCTTCGTTGCCCTGACCAAATTTCTCAGTTATTCGCCTTTGCCTGGTCTATGTACAGTTCCTCAGGAAAACCTAAATCGGGGCGGAGAAATTCGAAGTAGGGACGAAGTCGGTCAGAGATGGATCTGGTGAAAAAAATTTGGACCATTTCTCGATTTGTGCGTGTCATCCTTGCGCAGGGGCCATGCTAATCTTCTCTGTATCGTTCCAATTTTATCGGATGTCCCCGAAGGGACAAACCGTGGTTTCTGCTTCATCCATATAAAGAATGAAACTGGAAGAATATTCGCGATGTGGGACTCGTACTGAAGCAACTGTAGAAAGTTGTGCCCAACGTTACGAGATGGGAGGATTCTATCTGTGGGAAATTCGCAGAGTAGCATCGTTACCAACGGAAGAACACAGCAAAGAGAGAGAGCAAAATACTCTCCAATTTTTTCAGTCACTGTATTGGCTCAAAACTAGCAGAAGTAACCGGGAAAGGATTCCGGCTCTGGATCTCTCTATCTCTAGGCCCTTCACATAATTGGGCTTCCCATACTCACATCTGCTTACAAGTAATAAAAGCACAGCCCAAAAAAAAAAAAAAACCGAAGCACAGCCGGTTAATGATGTTTATCCCAATATTTAGGTACTCTAAGACAGTATGTGTGATTCTTAGCAACTTCATTTTTTTAATTATTTCAGAATTTTGACCCATATTATGTTCTATATACAATTTTGTTCTCATTCTTCCAAGTATAGAAGAGCAATTTGAAAAAACAAAAAATAGAATCCTGACTTGGAAAATGAGGAGCTCCAACTTACGAGTGTAAAATCTTAATTTGGTATTTCAAAATAGCTTTTATTTTTCAAATTCAGCCCTGGAGATGAATAATTCTTAATATGTTTATAAGGTTACCAAGATTCTTCCAACAATTGAAAAATCCTCATGCACCGGACCATTAGTTTTCAGGAAGGAATGTAATTGCAGCAACCGAGCAATAAACAGAAGAGTGGAGAAAAAAACATTCTTATGGCTTTATCAAGGTGACCAGATTCTTATGCATTTACATGAACAGACAATAAAATTCCGAAAGATTTTATTATTAAGCACAAAGCTTACTCCGGAAATGTTTGGTTTAACGCTGGAAACCACGTTTTGATAGAATCAGTGAAACCAAGTGCTCAACAGCAAAACCAAACATTTAAGTTATAGAAACCAGACATTGCTATGACCAGAACTGCCGAATAGCTGCAACAACTTCCGCAACTCCTTCAAACTTTCTTCTCTCCTTGAGAATCATCTTAGTAAAATCAAGCGGTCGACGTTCGCAGCTGGCTCGTTTCCTAGCATTACTGATGGATTCAAAATCTTCAACATGTGACACACCAACAATTATACAAACATGGAAGTTATACATCATAATGGTAAAAATAAGAATGTCTTTAGTGTCACCTTATCATTTTAGCTGAACCAAATCCAAGAGTGTCATGAAAAAGATCTGCCATGTGTCTCTTCTGTGCAAGCAGCAGAACCTCGGCATTGTCATAGATTGAAGGAAGATAAGCCTCGCCAGGACCCTTGCTATGCTCGTCCCAAAGTGTAATGAATCTATCATGAAAAAGATTCCAACAGTCTTCAATTGTCTTAAGAATCCACTCTTTATATGCCTGCATGAAATTCTGTGCTTAAATCCTTTTCTCCTTGCGGGCCAGAGACCTAACCAGTTTGCCAAGTCAAGGTCAATGCATGGAAAATTCAACACGGCCAGCACCCTTCCGTTCGGGAAAAAGGAAAATTAAAATGCAACATATTTTGTTATTGTTATTTAGCATTAATAATTTTTGGAAAAACTAATTTGGAGGTCCTATAATTTTGTTCAGTTTTTAATCAGGTCCTCCAATTTTTTTTTCTTTTTATTGAATCTTTTAATTTTGTGCTGTTAGATTCGTTAGTCCCTACCGTTAAATAAGGTTAAACACTGTTAAAAATTTCCATTATCTTCCCATTCCCCACCATTCTCGATCTCACTGTGTTGTCCTACTTCTTCGGCCATGTCCCGTCTCTGCAATAGCAAGAAGACTCGCGTCTCTGATAATGCGAGTCCATGTATGAAGCTGGTTCATTAAACTCATGAAAACCTCAAAATTTCAGCTGCATCCCCCATTTGTTTATTTGATATATTTCTTCATCTCTCACACTTAACTATTTCCCTCACACAAGCTTCCCAACCGATACATTTACATTATGAAGACAATCTTGAAGATGGGAAGGTGGGAGAGATCGGAAAAAGAAATAAAAAGAGAAAATAGAGATAAGGAGATCGTGGAGGGAGATCATTTGAAGACTTCAAAATGAGGTTCCTTGAAGAGTAATATTTTTCTTAGATTATACAGAGAGCCAATACAGAGTGGGGGGGGGGGAGGTTGGGGATTGTCTTACTCTAAGAGATCAGTGATGAACGATTCTTGTAGGATTTTAATGTATACTACTTCCGATTCTAATTATAAGAGCTAATTGACTAATTTGAGGAGATTAAGAAAATAAGTTGCGTTAGTTATTTGTTATAAATAGGTGTTGTATTTCCTAAAATATCCTTGCTAATCAAGTGTATTGACTAGAATTATCATTGTTAGAATGACTATTTTGGGAAAAAATGTATAAATATGAAAGACAAAGTGGATTGGAATCATATATTTAAGACAAAAATAAAAGTCAAACAAGATCTTATATTAAGAAGCGGAGGTAGTATTTTTTAAGAGCATGGTTTGCTTTCCAGGAGTTGTGTGAGATAAGGATATCAGAATCTCATTGCTGACAAGACGAGCAGAGATACTACGGAGAGGCGGGAAAGTTGGGAGAATGACGGGGAAGGTGAAGGTGTAACGAAAATTTTAACGGTATTTATCTTTATTTAAGGGCGGGGAGTAACAGATTTAACAGCACAAAGTTGGAGGATCCAATAAAGAAGAAAAAAAGTTCAAGGACCTTATTCAAAACTGAATATAACTATAAAGACTTCCAAAGTAATTTTTTCATAATTTTTCAGTGAAAAAACATAATTTCTTTTGTTATTTTTTATCATCAAAATTATAATATATATCTTTTATTTCTAAAATCACGGCCCTAAAATATGAAATAATTATTAAGTTATATTCCTGTCAGCTTTTTTTTTTACTCAAATTATGTGATTCAAGAAAATAATTAAAATGAATTAAAAGTGATAAATATGTCAGAAATGATTTTTTTTTTTCAAAAGTATGCTTTAAAGAGCAAGTAGGGGAGAGAGAGAGAAATAGAGTGTAATGAAAGAGAAAGTATGAAAGAAATGTAATATGTCAAGTTAAATGTTCAGACAGCTATAATTAAGATCTTATATAAAAGATGAAGGGACTTGGAATTACAAGCTCAAATAAAAGCTACATGTGAGCATTATTCTAACGTTATGAATAAAGTAACTTATTTTCCCTGTGTGAAATTAGAAATTAAACCAACTAGTGTCCACCTATGACAGCAGAAACATTAATTGAGCAGGCAGGTCGATGACCACTAACTTGTTGCGGTATGGACGCAAGTTGCAGCTATTCCTCAGACTTCCCTATAAAATCCCCAACACAACTTCTCAAATCAAATCATCAGGAAACACCTTATTATCCTTTCAAGAGCTCCAAAACACAACCATGGCCCGACGCTTCATCCATGTCTTCTCTTGGCTTCTCGTGATTCTCCTTGCAGCCAGTGAAGGCACCCAAGCTGTCGAATACACCGTCACCAACACCGCCCTCGCCACCCCCGGCGGTGTCGCCTTCCGCGACAAAGTTGGGGACGCCTACGCCAAGCAAACAATGGACTCTGCAACGCAATTCATATGGAGGACCTTTCAGCAGCAGAATTCTCCTGCAGACAGAAAGAACGTGCAAACGGTTAGCTTGTTCGTGGAAGAAAAAGATGGAGTGGCATATGCTACAAACAACGAGATTCATCTCAGCTCGAGATATGTTGGAAACTACAACGGAGATGTGAGAAGAGAAGTAACTGGTGTGCTGTATCATGAGATGACTCACATATGGCAGTGGAATGGGAATGGCCAGGCTAATGGAGGGTTGATCGAAGGGATTGCTGATTATGTAAGGCTCAAAGCTGGCTATGCGCCGAGCCACTGGGTGCAACCTGGTCAGGGAGATAGATGGGATCAAGGCTACGATGTTACTGCTCGTTTTCTGGATTACTGTAACAGTCTGAGAAATGGGTTTGTGGCAGAACTGAACAAGATGATGAGGACTGGTTATAGTGACGACTACTTTAGGCAGCTCCTTGGGAAGCCTGTGGATCAGCTGTGGAGAGACTATAAAGCCAAATACGGCAATTAGGAAAGTGTTCTAATAGTGGGAAAATAATAAGAGCTTATTATTAGTTTAAAGAATAATATGACACATAAATGCAACTGTATCACTGTTTATCTGCATGACATGAATGCATGATATTACTTCTTATAATTAATGGAAATGTCGAACATATAATGTTGCTTCACTTGACTAAGCTTTTCTGGAAAATTGCCAAGTTCAAGTTTCAATGTATGTATTATACCTTCGGTTCTAAATATAAGAGCTAGTTGATTAATTTGAGCAGATTAAGGAAATAAGTTTAGTTAGTTATTTGTGATAAATATATGTTGTCTTCCCCAAAATAGGTTTGCTAATCATGTTTATTGGTGATAACTACCATTATTAAAAGGGCTATCATAAAAAAATGAATAGATATGAGAGATAAAATGGATTGAGGTCTTATATTTAAGACCAAAATAAAAGTCAAATGAAATTTTATATTAAGGATCGGAGATAGTATTATACTCTTCTGGTTCTTAATATAAGACCTATTTAATTAATTTGATTAGATTAAGAAAGTTAGGTAAGTTAGTTATTACAAGAAAAGTGACACATTTTTCCTAAAACACCATAATCATCTTTCTTAATATCTCCTCTCCCTCTTCTACTTGATTATGGTTGATGAAGTATTCATAAGGGTAATTAGAGAAAATTAATAAATATGAGAAATGGGTCTTATATTTAGAACCAAAATCAACTCAAAAATTAGATCATATATTAAGGGCCGGAGGAGTATATCAATATCATGCCATTTTAGTAAGGGATGGAGAGATTTGAGAGCATTGATCATAAAAAATCTGGATTGCCATTTTGTGTTGAAACAAACACCACCTTTAATCTTAAGGGGAGATTATCAGTACAAGTTACCGTCTCTAGTCCATTATATATGCATGCGGGCGGGCGGGCATGATGATTCTAAAAATAAACATTTTTCAGAACTTTCAGAGACGTCAAATAAGACCAGATCAAATGAGCTGCCCAAACCTGAAAGCAAGCTGCCAAGGGATGAAGAAAGGACCGTGCATTTATTGTCTTTTTGTCTTCGGTGTCCTCTTGAATCTATAACAGGTTGCTTTTCTTCCAAGCAAGCGCAAAATACCCCACAAGTTTTCGGGTAAAATTTTTAGAAATATTATATCACGCCTGCACCTGGATTATTCTTTCAATTAGAGGGTCTAATCTAATCAGTTGGCGTTTTAATATTTGTTTTATAAAAATAATGATTAAGTAAACAGTTTGTTTGGTGAAAACTTTAAAAAATAATACGCTTTCTATTTTTAACTAGTTATCACTAATTAAATTTTAAAATTAAATCATTGGAATAAAAATTGCCATTGTCCTAATATAAATATATCATCAATATCCAACAATATATATATAATTTATAGTTTGACTTATCAAAGAATTTGGAGTAATTGTTTGTTGACTTGTTCCTTTATGCTGTAATCCTTGACTTGGACTTGGACTTGGACTTGGACTTGGACATGGACATCAGTTCCGTCTTTGCTTGATACCCTGGAAAAAAAGGGGACGGCTATATTAAGAGTGCTGTCTGATTGACTTGATAAACCTTGTGGTTCTAGAACCTACAGTACCTAATTACGTTGATTAAAATTGATCTTAAATTTATATCCGCAGAAATGAAGTTTTGTATCAGTAATAATGACTAACGATGACGCTGTGTGTGATGGTCTTTTGTTTTCGATCGGAACTTGGGAGATCCTGTTCTTACGTTTTCAAAACTTGCCACTCCGTAGGATATAGAATCATCACAAGCAACTTCATCATTAATCACAGCCAACATACTAATTTGTTTTTACATTCATGATCGAGATATAATAGAGAATTAGAAAGATAGAAAGATTTCTGTTCTGCTATTTTGTTAATGTTCTAGCTGTCTAGCAAGAGTTTAGCATCCAGGAAGAGTGGAAACAATAAAGGTTCTGATCACTTCACAGATATTCTCACCAAACAGATTCTTGCATTCACATGAACTGACAATAAAAATAAAAAGGATGACAGTAACCTTGCTGCGACCAGCTAGAATTCAGCCTTTCTATATGCATAGCAAAAAACTAAAAAGGATAGATCTTTAAGTGATACAAACACAGGAGTTATTTACATCATTGTGGTGAAATTTAAAATAAGAATCTCTGATCTTTGGTCGTACCTTATCATTATGGCAGAACCAAATCCAAAAGTTTCATGAAACTGATCTGCTGCGTAACTCTTTCTGCAAATGATGTTGAACTTAAAAATCGACGGAAGATAGTACTTCACCAGTACCCTTTTTATGGTCCTCAGTGAACTCGTAGTGGAAATAATTCCAAGCGTCTTCAAAATTGCCTTAAAAATCCACTCCTTGTACTCTAATAAGCAACTGCTATAACTTGACTGAAGGGAAAATTCCATCTTCATAAAGGTGAAGATAACACAATGAATGAACACTGAAGTAGCAGCCAAAGAAGAAATCAAAGTGAGTTGCAACCAAGCCATGTTGCTGGAGTTCGATTGGAAGAGTCCACAGTCATCTGAAAGCCAAGAAAGCACATTGATCCTGAACCTGATATTATAAAACAATATCCCCAGGATTGCTGTAGGTTCCCATAAACCCAGAACGAAAATCCAATTAAGAGCACCAATTTATTTGCTGGACTTTTCTTTTCTTTTGTCTTTTTCTGCTGAGGTGAACAATTAACTCCAGTGAAATATCAATCCTTGAAAAACATAATCAGGTGCCGAAACAGCAGAATGCATCATGTTCTTCGTTGCCCTGACCAAAATTTTCAGTTATTCGCCTTTTCCTGCTCTATGTACAGTTACTCAGGAAAACCTAAATCGATGCGGTGAAATTCGAAGTAAAGACGAAGTCGGTCAGTTCAGAGATGAATTTGGAAAAAAAATTTGGACCATTTCTCGATTTGTGCGTGTCATCCTTGCGCAGGGGCCATGCTAATCTTCTCTGTATCGTTCCAATTTTATCGGATGTCCCCGAAGGGACGAGCAGGTGAGTGGGCTTCATATATATAAAGAATGAAACTGAAAGAATTTGCGCGATGTGGGACTCGTGCTGAAGCAACTCCATAGCCGATAGAAAGTTGTGCCCAACGTCACAAGACGGAAGGATTCTATCTGTGGGAAATTAGCAGGGTAGCTTCGCTACCAACGGAAGAACACAGTAAAGAGAGAGAGCAAAATACTCTCGAATCTTTTCAGTCACCGTATTGGCTCAAAACTAGTAGAAGTGACTGGGAAAATATTCTGGCTCTGGATCTCTCTATCTCTAGGCCCTTCACAGAATTGGGCTTCCCACACTCACATCTGCTCACGAGTACTAAAAGCACAGCCAAAAAGGGAGGGGGGAAAAAAAAAAACCGAAGCGCCGCCTGAACGATAATGATGTTTATCCCAATGGATACTTAAAGACAGTATGTGTGATTCTTAGCAACTTAATTTTTTTAATTATTTCAAAATTTTGACGAATATTGTGTTCTATATACAATTTTGTTCCCATTCTTCCAAGCATAGAAGAGCAATTTGGGGGCCCAAAAAAAAAAAAACAAATCCTGACTTGTAAAATAAGGAGCTCCAACTTACGAGTGTAAAATCTTAATTTGGTACTTCAAAATAGCTATTGTTTTTCAAATTCATCCCCGGAGATGAATAATTATTAATATGTTTACAAATTTACAAAGATTCCTCCAACAATTGAAAAATATTCATATTCACCGGACCATTAGTTTTCACGAAGGAATGTAACCGGTGTCTAGAAGACGAGAACAAAAGCCAACGGTGCATGTATTTGCACAACCAAGCAATACATAGAAGAGTTTTTTTTCCAAAAAAAAAAAAAAGAAAGGCATTCTTATCCCTTTATCAAGGTCTTCACCAGACCAGATTCTTATAATTTACACGAACAGACAATAAAATTCCGAAAGATTTTATTATTGAGCACAAAGCTTACTCCGGAAATGTTTGGTTTCACGCTGGAAACCACGTTTTGATAAATCAGTGAAACCACGTGCTCAACAGCAAAACCAAACATTTAAGTTATAGAAGCCGAAACATTGCTATGACTAGAACTGCCGAATAGCTGCAACAACTTCCGCAACTCCTTCAACCTTTCTTCTCTGCTAGAGAATCATCTTAGCAAAATCAGGCGCTCGACGTTCGCAGCTGGCTCGTTTCCTAGCATTACTGATGGATTCAAAATCTTCAACGTGACACACCAACAATTATACAAACATGGAAGTTATACATCATAATGGTAAAAATAAGAATGTTTTTAGTGTCACCTTATCATTTTGGCTGAGCCAAATCCAAGAGTGTCATGACACAGATCTGCCATGTATCTCTTCTTTGCAAGCAGCAGAACCTCAGCATTGTTATAATTTGATGGAAGATAGGCCTTGCCAGGACCCTTTCTATGCTCGTCCCAAAGTTTAATGAATCTATCATGAAAAAGATTCCAACAGTCTTCAATTGCCTTAAGAATCCACTCCTTATATGCCTGCATGAAATTCTGTGTTTAAATCCTTTTCTCCTTTAAATGATTAATGTGACTAATGCATGCAAAGTTGCATCATGTAATTTATCCCGTTATGCTATGACAATAAATTGAGTAAAAGAAAATTCCACCCTAGACATGGTGAGGATAACACAGTGGAAGAACATAAAAAACCAGTCAAGGAACAAATCAACGCAAGTTTCAATTAAGTCATGCTGCTAGTGCCGGCCTAAAAGAGCGTCAGTTATCTGAATCCACAAAAAAGAATACTCCTATGTCAAACCCTATTGGTCCATAAAATGCAAATTCTGCATCAATGACTTGAGTTGATTCCTGAGTAACCATGACAGAACCGGTCTGTAGATCTCAATGGATCAGTGCTTGGGTCCTCTCACAGAACCTACAGGAATATAACTTCTCATTAGAGCAGAAACTAAAGCAATATAACAGCTGCATGTAATGGAAAGTTTGTCCTAGTCATGATACTTGGATTTCAGCCCACCAACTTCAAGCGTCAGCAGACTTGTCTTCTCGAACGGCCTTAGCATCATGATCGAGATAAGAAGCAGTCCAGTGATTAAATTCAGAAACTCTAAGGGTCAGAGAAAACAACTAGAGCAGTATGCCTACACCACTCCACATTCCCACAAAATTTGGAAACTGCATTAAGACAATATGCATTTAAGCTTACAAGAAATGTATCAAGTCTTAATGGTCCATCTATAGTCAGTTATATCACCAATAACAGATTAAAAAACAATTATAATCTTATATTAACAAATGAGTTTTTTTTTTTGGGTACCACTTGTCTAACGCAAACTATGAGCAAAAGTAAATTTGTTAGTAAGCACAAATAAGCAATGTACACACAACTGAACAGTTAGACCCCGAGTTGCAGTATAACATTAGCCTACATGACCAATAAGGACTCAATCAACTTTTACGCGCAGTATCAGATATAAAAGAATCAGAACCAGGTAACTTTATGAGCACAGCTGCGACAGTTCTTCAAGTGCCAGAACCTCAAAATATGCTGTGTCCTTCGACGTGGGCCTTGATTCTTCTATACAACGAATATATGGAAGAGCCTGTACGGTTGCACAATTGGAGTGACTTCACTCTTTTTAGCATATTGTTTTCTTGCTCTTCGAGGAAAGCAATCAGCATAACTAATTGTCTACCAAAAGAACTTACTTCGTGAACTAACATCCAATTGGTTTTTTCCAGGTTCAAGCCGCAAACAGATAAATCATTAAGAGAGAACATATTACAGTGACTGCGATTCTAGGATGGAGAAAATAATTTGGACCATTTCTCGATTTGTGCGTGTCATCCTTGCGCAGGGGCCATGCTAATCTTCTCTGTATCGTTCCAATTTTATCGGATGTCCCCGAAGGGACAAACCCCGACTTGTGGTTCGCGTATATAAACCATAGAGCTGAAGATGCTTGCACGATGTGGGACTCGTACTGAATCAACTCGACAGCTACAGGAAAATCGTGGCGTTGGGGAGGAATCTCTTTGTTGGAACCTCACAGAGCAGTATCAACAAACACAGACTGAGCAAGGAGAGAGAGAAAAATATTCTGGAAGCCTCTCACTTGCAGTATTAGCTCAGGACCAGAGAAAAGTAAAAGTGAGAGCAGCGCTAATATCAATGCAGAGCACGGCATTCAGGTATATGTGAAACGACAGAAGTAACAAATGAAACGACATCCAGCTATAAGTGGGCTCGGACTCTGGATTTCTAACTCTAGGCCCATTCTCATCATCGGGCCTCTCGGATCAGCCCTCCAAACAATAAAAGCCCGGCCAGAAATAAAGTTGGCATGCCTGAGTCGTGAGAGCTATCGTCACATTTTTCCATTTACTATAAGGAAATTTAAGAAAATAAATCACTCCATGCATAATTTGTAAATATTGTAATTTTTTAGTTAATCAGCAGTTACATTCGTTCTTGAATCAAATACTTCCTTGGATGATCTGTTGCATCTCTCTCAAAGCACAGAGTTTGCCCAATGCAACATATAACTATATTGGGGGGTCATTGTGATTATTGTAAACAACAAATTTTGATATTGAAAATTTAAATTTAAATATTGAGAAAATATTCTTAAATACTGATATATTAAATTTAATTTTTTTAAATAACGATAACTTTCATAAAAAAATCATTATCTGGTACTAACAATGTTAGTATTAGAGAATTGAAAACCGCATTTTAAAAAGGGTTAAAAAGCATCCAATATATCAAAATATTTTTTTAGATATATCCAGTATATCCAAATATTTTTTTAGATGCATCAACATCCTAAAGCATTTTTTTTACCTTGGTGCCAGATGCACCAAAAAATATTTTTGGATGCAGGACCGGGACGTACTTAAAAAAAGTACTTTAAGATGTTGGATGCACTAAAAAATACTCCACAGTGCCACAAGCACCTAAAAAATATTTCAAGATACTGGATGCATCACAAAATACTTTAAATTACTGAATGCATCTGAAAAAATATTTCGAGATGCTGAATGCATCTTAGTCCTTTTAAAAATTTAAGAGACTAAACTAAAATTTTATATAAAATTAAAGGATTAAAAAACTGCACTTTTGTTATAAAAAAAAAAAAGTATACGAGTTACCAACAGGATTGAATTTAGCAGAAAAGACTAGTTCTCATAAGTAACAAACTAATATTCAAGTTTTTGCATAAAGGTGTGCTCATATTTAGTAGCTAATAATATCTCAAATAAAATTATCTTCAGTGAGAAAAAATAGTGCATGGAATTGTCTCCAATGACAAACAAACGGCTAGCAGAGAAACGCGGAACTTGCCGGGATAAGATCCACTTTTTGAAAATATGCCATTTTCGACACATACCACTTTGCATAATTCTGTCTGGTCCTCCTATCATGCCTACAAACTAGTCCTTTTCAATACTGGCCAATTAAATTGCCCATTATTCGTAGTTTCCCTCGAATCATTTCGTCCATATTTTATCACATGTTATGGATCATGTCGTAATTGCGTTCTTGAAGACGTAGTGGAACATGTCGTAATTTCATTATTGAATACTAAGCCGGCCTTATAAGATCCATGTTTTTAAATTTATATACTCCCTCTGGACTCTAATCCTGCTATAAAAATTAGTTGAATGTTAAATTTATTCTAAATATAATATCCTAATATATTTTATTTCTTATTTTTTTTTGCATATTAAATAATCTAATTTATAGGCTGACATATATAAAATATAATGTTATAGAATGGTGTTTTAGAAAGTTCATATTATATTTATTATAATTAACTAATTTATCTCGTTTTTTTATTTATCTAAATAATTTTTATGTTAGATATGAGAGGGGGTAAAAAGTATTTCCAATGCTTTAGCAACCTTCGGCTTGAATACAAACTATGAGTAGGGGTAGAAATAGGCTAAGCAGCCTGTCAAGGACCTGTGACCTGGCCTGTATTTGGCCTAACTTGTTTCAAAATAGAAGAAGACTTAAATTTTTTTGATGGCCTGTTTAGCGTAATAGGCAAGGCCAAGATTTTTTGAAAAACCTATTAAGCCTATCACGCCTTTTTTTTTAAAATCTTATTTTTAATTTTTATTTTGTACTTCTATCTAGTCTTATTTTAAATTTTAATATATAATTATAAATTGTTTTCAGTAATATTAACTATAATTAAGATTTAAAATATTACTTATGACATTAAAATTTAAATAAAAGATGATAATAAAAAAATAATTATTATGTAGTATGTGTATTTTACATTCTTTATTAGCCTATGTATTTTTTACTATATATTTTGAAAATTTTAAAATTACAGACTTTTTTACAGATCCAGGCCAGGCCAAGCCTTTATACAGGCCAGGCTCATGTTGAAAAAAAAAATACCTATTACAGGTCACAGACCAGGCTCAGGCTAACACGTTACTAAATAGCTTGTTAAAGACAAAGTCTGGACTGTTTCCATTCCTAACTATGAGTATCAATATATGCTAGAGTACTTTAAACTTTGCTTTTTATTATATTTATATATTATCTTTTTATTAAGAAAAAGAGTAAAATATTATTTTGGCTCCATGTAAAAACAAAAAATTAAAGGAGTGCATTTCTCGATTTAATGATCTTCAGCAAAATCATTTTCTATGTTTGATCTTCTATTAAAGTGTTTTTCAATTTTGTTGCTCGAGACTATGTTTTTAATGAGTTCCATTTAAAAAAAAAAAAAGAAATAAGTGGGGTTATAAAATTTTAATAGAGAAAAAAATGCAGAAAGAAAGAATAAAAAATTAGTTAACAACTTTCAGTGCTACTTCTCTCATTTTTTGAAAAATCAAAGTTATTAAAATCTCCCGCGAGTTTGCAATATTTTACTCTCACTAGATTTATTTCTAAATATGTAAGATATCATGCTCCAAGAATGAAGAGGTGCATATATTTTGGTGAAAATTATTTCAAGTTGAAATTAAAATTTTAAATGAAGGTCCGTGTTTTAATAATTTTGCTTAAGAATAACTAAAAGAAATTTAAATCTAAAATGGGCAATCCTTATGAGAAAACCAAGACAGCAATTAACATTTAACAACATGCATGCATGTCATATTTCCATTACAAACGGTCATCGGCATCCACACATTTATTACACACCCAAATGATGGTATACATATACATATACATATACATATATCATCTTATCTTATTCCTTATTTAGACAAACACGCCCTTATATTAAGCTGTTTATTGCAGATCAACACTTCCTAATTGCCGTATTTGGCTTTGTAGTCATTCCACAGCTGATCCACAGGCTTCCCAAGGATCTGCATGAAGTAATCGTCACTGTAACCAGTCTTCATCTTCTTGTTCAGTTCTGCCACAAACCCATTTCTCAGACTGTTACAGTAATCCAGAAAATAAGCAGTAACGTCATTGCCATGGTCCCACTTATCTCCCTGACCTGGCTTCACCCAATTGCTTGGTGCATAGCCAGCTTTGAGCCTCACATAATCAGCAATCCCTTCGACCAGCCCTCCATTAGCCTGGCCATTACCATTCCACTGCCAAATATGAGTCATCTCATGATACAGCAAACCAGTGACTTCTCTTCTCACATCTCCTGAGTAGCTTCCAACGTATCTTGAACTTAGATGAATCTCATTATTGACAGAATATGCCACCCCATCTTTGTCTTCCAAGATGAAGTTCACTTTCTGCACGTTCTTTCTGTCCGCAGCAGAATCTTGTTGGAAGATCCTCCATATGAACTGAGCTGCAGAATCCATTGTTTGCGTGGCATAGGTTTCACCTATTTTGTGACGAAAGAGAATGCCACCACTGGTTGCAACATTGTTGGTGATAGCATATTCCACTGCTTGGGTGGCTCTGATGGCTAACAGAATTAAGAGTACACAAGAGAAGAGAGGGATGATGCGTTTAGCCATGGCTGTGTTTGGAGCCAGCTCTGATCTTGTACTTTGGTGATTAGAGAAAGAGCTAAGCTGGGGTATTTATAGGGGAACGTCTGAGGAATAATACCTACAACTTGCATCCTTATCATCTTAGAATAATGTAGTAGGCATCTGAGTCACCATCTGCTAGTGACAATATAGCACAAAATCGAAGATTTTCATTCATCTCTTTCTGGACACGGGAGCCACAAGGTAGAGAAGTAAAACTATAAATAATCTTTGAATAATATAGTAGGCATCTGAGTCATCATCTACTAGTTACGGGAGGACAAAAAACTATAGTATATCAGTATCTACAAGATTTGCCATATTATCTTTGATTTATCAAAAATGCGATGATGGATATTCCATGCAAAACCAGAGAAGGAGAATTAGGGAAAAGACTTTGGAATGTTGCTTGATTTCACATGAAGATGATTCCTTATAAAAATGCATTTTTGGAATGCGTCTCAGGTTCAATCTCATGAAAATCCTACTCCTTGATAATCAGATTCTACCTCGTAAACACTTCCATAAAACTTAAGCTTTAATTATATATACCAGAAGAGTAACAAAGCTGTAAAAAAGTTGCAAGGGTTCACATGTGAGAGTAAATCCTTAATAGATGATTATGGAAATTATACGGAACACTAAAGCCAAAATTGTGTCAAATAAGATTTCCAACAATTTGAGTAGTCTCACCTTATAATTTCAGCAACAACAAACCCAAGAGAATCATGAAACAAATCTATCACGCATCTCTTCATTACAAGCAGCTCAACCTCAGGATTGTCATAGATTGCAGGAAGATAAACCTCCCCAGGACCCTTTATATGCTTGTCCCAAAGAGCAATGAACTTAAATAGTTTTTTCAAAAAATCCATGTTTGCTCATTTGTTCCAAGAAGGCACTCCTTATATGCCTGCAGGACATGGTGTGCTTAGAATCAATTGTCTAAGACTTTACGCATCTCATATAGTACAATGTTATCACCTCTTCAATTTAAACACCCAGAGTTTCTTGACAACAAAAGTAGTGACTCATTGGATAATGAAGCACATCACGCCCAAGACAGAAATTGCACAGGATTCAAATCTATAATCATGCAAGAAGACAGCATCTCGGAAAATTATTAGATGTTTACATTCTTGAATTGTCCATTTCAACCATTTTCTAGAACATTTATCTGCTAATATACTTCTGCAAAGAAAACTACTTTGAGACTTAAAAAAGAGGGAAGCAAGAAACTATACGGCAAGTGTATAGTATCCAGGAAAGAATGTAATCAGTGACTGAAAGAAAAGATTATGCTGACATTCGTGCAACCAAGCAATCCACCGCAAAGTGAAAACAATAAAGATTCTGATCACTTTACCAATATCCTCACCAACTAGATTCTTGCATTCACATGAACAGAAAATAAAAATATAAAGGATGCTAGTATAAAACCTTGCTATGCCTAGATTTCAGGCTTTCTATATTCATGGGGGAAAAAGAGATAGTTCTTTAAGATAAACTTTAAATGATACAAACATGGGAGATACATATATACATATATAATATCATTGTGGCGAAAATAAGAATCTCTGATCTTTAGCTCTATTTGGCAGAACCAGATCCAAGAGTGTCATGAAACAGATCTGCCACGTATCACTTCTGCACATGACGCTGAACCTCAGGATTGTTAAAACTTGATGGAAGATAGGCCTTCACCGGTACCCTTTATATGATTTCACCAGAGTGCAATGAATTTCTAGCGGAAATAATTCCAAGTGTCTTCAATTGTCTTAAAAATCCACTCCTTATAGCCTACAATATAGTGTGTCAAGACATCCTTCAATGATAGGTACATCCTAGGGCTGTACAATGGAAAGACTGGACCAAACCAGAACCCAACGCAAAGTCTGGTCTGATTTTTGGTTGGGTTGGGTTTGGTAGTCTGTGGTCTGTTCCAGTCCAGTGGTCACCCGATGTTGGGTTGGACTGGACTTGGTCCACTAGACTAGTAGACTAGTCCAGGTTTCCAATTTTCTTTTTTCTTTTTTTCAAATTTTTTTCTTTATAGGAAGCAAGATTTCAACATGATAAATATAATTTAAGATAATAAAAAATACATATAATCATATAAAACTTAAGACTTCATCATATATACATAAATATCTCTAAAAACATTAAAATAAATTAAAGGTAACATCTAAATTATAAATTATTAAAAAATAAAAAATTCAACTCAACTGGACAGGACCAGTCCATCGATCACTTGGTCCAAAATCCAATCCAACCCGACCAACTAGTCTGGTCTGGTCTAGTCTAATTTCATTATATAGTTTATTTGGATTTGATTGGACCGGACCACTTCGGGTTGGATTGGACTGAACCGGACCATAGGTTTTTGCACACCCCTAGTACATGCCACGTTTCATTATGCCATACACTCTGATATGCAATGGCAATAACTTGACTAAAAGGAAATTTCTTGCCTCATAAAGGTGAAGATAACACAATGAATGAACACAACAGGGCAAGTCAGAAAAGAAGTCAAAGTGAGTTGCCACCAATTCATGTTGCTGGAGCTGGATTGGAAGAGTTCACAGTTATTGAAGCCAAGAAAATACACTGATCCTGAACCTGGTATTAAAAAATAAATACCCAGGATTATTGTAAGTTCCCACAAACCCAGAACGAATATCAAAGTAAGAGCACCGATTTATTTGTCAAAAGCTCTGGTAATTTATTGGAATTAACATTGTCTATGAAAATCACCAACGATATGATCGTTTTCCGCATTTATCGAAAGCAGTTCCTCAGGAAAACTTGAGTGAGTTAGTGGGAGGGGAGAAACTTGAAATCGGAACGAGGGAAAAAAATTTGGACCATTTCTCGATTTGTGCGTGTCATCCTTGCGCAGGGGCCATGCTAATTTTCTCTGTATCGTTCCGATTTTATCGGATGTCCCGAAGGGATGAGCCGCGGCCTCTGCTTCGCATATATAAACAAAAGAGCTGTTAGAGGTTTGCATGATGTGGGACTCGTACTGAAGCGACTTAGGTAGGCAAAAGTCGCGCCCAACGTCACTAGACGGAAGGCTAATATTCATGGGAACCTTTCAGAGTAGCATTACTGTCAACGAAAGCATAGATAAAGTAAAGAGAGAGACGAAAGTATTGTCGAAACTTTTCCGTCACTGTATGAGGAAAATATTTTGACTGTAAGCCCTCCATCTCAAGGCCCTTCACGTAATTGGACTTCCATACTCAAATCTGCTTAGGATGAAAATAGTGCAGACAGGCTGTTAGGAACCTGTAGCCTAGTTGTATTTGGTCTGGTTTGGTCTGACCTATTTTAAAATAGAAAAAGAGTGAGGTTTTTTCATTGCCTGTTTAGCCTAATAGGTCAGCTGGCCAAGCCTAGGCTTTTTGAAAAACCTGTTAGGCCTGTTAGGTCTAGCCTAACCTATTTTTTATTTTATTTTTAATTTTTATTTTGTATTTATATCTAATTTTATTTTAAATTTTGATATATAATTTAAATTGTTTTTAATAATATTAACTATAATTAAGATTTAAAATATTACTCATGACATTAAAATTTAAATAAAAGATAATAATAAAAAATTATTATTATGTCGTATGTATATTTATATTTTTTATTGGCCTATGTATTTTGTACTATGTATTTTGAAAATTTTAAAATCACAGGCTTTTTAAACAGGCTTAGGCTAGACCAGGCTTTTATACAAGCCAGGCTCAGCTAAAAAAAAAGACCTATTACAAGTCACAAGACAGGATCAAGCCAGGAAAAAAAAAAAAAACCTATTACAAAACCACAAGGCCAGCATGTTACTAAACAGGCCTGGGGCCTGTTAAGGACAAAGCCTGGTCTGGCCTGACCTGTTTTCACCTGATCTGCTAACAAAAACTTTTTCTTTTTTCTTTTTTTTTTCTGAAGAACTGCAAACAAGTACTTCAAACAATAATAAAAGCACAACCAAAAACCTACAAAAGAAGAAGCTAATCCCATAACATGGTAAACCAATATTCAAAATCCTACTAAAAGACATGCTTATATTTAATGTCCCACGGTATCTCAAAATAAAAGAATATATGTGCCTGTGAAATTTAAAAAAAAAAAAAAAAGGCACACCCAGAAAGCTGAGAATCATTATCCCGACACACCCACACACATCTTCAAAAGTTTTTACAGCGACTTTCAGATTTTTACAATATCATTTCACATTAAGGACTAGAAGTGGAAATGTTTTCCTAATGCCTTGCCTCATGTGGTTCTGTGTTCAACTCTGCTGGTGCCGTTTTTCACAAAATCGCGTGTGAAAAGTCACCTTTCCGCAGTATAGAGAGGAGGGGGTAAGGGAATCCTTGCAGAGTCAAGTTTTTGAGGTAACAGCATGAACCTGCCAAGCTCGCCCCGTGAATTTGACAACGTATGCATACTTTTGTTCACTATACTAGCTCATGTTTAGGTTTCATCCCATAGGCACCAATAAAGAAGAGTTGCAAGTTTTTTTTCCTCTAAAAATTTATTAGAAATTAAAATTCTTTAAAAAATTACAGAATTTGAAATTGAAATTGGCAATTCTTCCACACGCGCTCCATATTCCACATGCAAACGATTATGTGCACATATCATCGTGGCTATAGAAGGTCTTCTTACCTAACAGAACTTCCTAATTGCCGTATTTGGTATTCTAGTCTTTCCACAGGTTTCCCAAGAAACTGCTCAAAGAAGTCGCCACTATAACCACTTCTCATCATCCTCTTGTTCAGTTCTGTCACAGATTCATTTCTCAAGCTATTAAACTAGTCCACGGTTCCACTTATCACCCTGACCTGGCTTTAACCACGGGCTAAGTGCATAACCCTGCTTTCAGCCACACATAATCAGCAGCAGTCCCTTTGATCCTCCACTGCTACATATGCGTCATCTCATGATACAGCACACAAGTCTCCGCTCTTCTCCAGATTCTTGTTGGGAGGATTACGTGAAAGGATACTATTATTGAGTACAAAACTTATTGCAGTACATGTCAATGGAATACATGATGGGATGTGCACTGATATCTGACGGCATAATTAGGAAACAAATCCCTCAGTATGAAACAGCAAAATTGTATTCTCTTGTAAATAATATTGACGGTCAACAACGTCATGCAGTTCATGGGAGATTTGATTATAGGAAGACTCATTTCCATCTAGGTATAGATAGCTAAACCTCGCCCCTGACCCCAGGACTAAATTTGGCGAATGCTGAAATAACTTCAGTGATTCCTTCAAACGTCCTTCTTTCCTTGAGAATCGACTTTGCTAGATTGAGTGCCCGGCGTTCACATGTGGCTCGTTTACTAGCTCAGTAATGGATTCAAATCCTCAACATGGGCCACCCCAACA